>NW_024582763.1:83627-130843 GCF_018398535.1 Haplochromis burtoni
CTGGAATTACCAACTTTACTCGTCACCTGACAAACACACCGTTGTCTGGCTGTGTTTGAAATCAGCTAAGTTGCTGTGGGAGGCTCAGTCAGTGCAGGCATCCTGCACCAGCGTTGATGTTTAACAGGCTGCGAATGCTTAGACCGCCGCATCGCCGCCACAGTAAACATGTCCGCTTCTCTGTGATGTCAGCGGCTTCTGACAAAACAACACTGTGTGATGTTCTGTTAATGAGAAGACCTGAAACCACCTCATTTGAAAAGATAAGCAGGACTCTTCTAGTCTGAAGGTATTTTTCCAAATAAAATGAACTGCAGACTGTGATTCTGCTGCTTTACAATCTTTGCTTTTTAGTGCTTCTTACAGATTCGAAGCTGCTTCAAAATCCAAATCGCACAAATTAAAACACCCTGCTGTCTCTTAAATTCATTCCTCATTCATTCCTCGTCACAACATATTCCACACCGAGGCTATGAAAGTCAATTATCTTCTAATTCTCGGTCTTAAATCTCTTTGCCATCAAGTTGGTAGTGACTTTTCTATCACATTATATTTGTTTCCCCGCCGCCCTCTCTGTATTACCCCCCACGTCTCTCTCTGATTGGCCCATCCTTCAGTGGATCAAACGCAGCTTAATCTGCCTCTTCTGCCACATTATCTATCTTCAGTTTGGGGCTAAAAACCCAATCATCCTCTCTGCATTCCCTGTCATGCCTCCCTCGGCGTTCGCCCCATCCCTCATAGGTTCAAATCCCAAGATTACACGGGCGCCGTTTGTCACATCATCTATCTCCACCTTAAAAAACGCAATCATCCCCCCTCCTCTCTCTCTGCAATCCCCGTCATTCTTCCCCAGGTGATCGTCTCATCCCTCACTACCTAACAGGAGCCATTCATCATCAGCGGGTGTCGCAGGCTCGCCGCTTAAAAAGCGGAGAACGTCGTTAGCGTCTGCTAATGTGTGTAACGCGTCGCACGGGGGAGACATGATGGGACGGAGCGGAAAGATGAACGACTTAAATTTAGAGTTTCCTCCACGCTAAAAGTGGAGTGTTTGTTCTGTAATGCACTTGGCGGCAGAGAAAATCATTAGCCTCTGCTGCACTCGCAGCGGCGCTCTGTCACATTTAACAAAAGAGGAAAAGATGCTTCCCGCATATTTCTGTCTTCAGCTCCACAGTAAAGCAAATGGATGCTGAGCACTGAGCGGCCGCCGTCTCTTTTCCTTCCTGGGAAACTGTCTCAGGTGTAATGAGCTGCAGAGATCTCCGGGGTTGGGTTAGGGAGAAAGTACGTCTTCCTATTTTTCATCTAAATACTTGTTAATGAAGGCAAAGTTGCAACAAAAAGCAAAACTGGAAGCGCACACCTAATTTCTAATAAAGGTTCGGCTCCAGTATTTTGAATCTAGCACTGACAGAGACTTTATCTTGTTACATATTTCATCAAATCAATCAACGTTTTATCTTGTGCAGTGATTTAAACTTTACAATATAATTGAACCCTCTCTTTGCCCGTGTTGGCAGCAAGAAAAACGCCCCCTCAATCATTCAGCTTCCAGCAACATTTTCTTGAGCGTCCTGAACAAGATGAATGGCGAACACTTTGCTGCTCGGCTTAAATTGTTGTGTTTGTTTCACAGTAATGAGACTTTAAGAAAGCGACAGCCGCTGTGGGCAGAAATGCATCTCTCACCCTCAACTCACCCACAACAGATTCTCCCTCTCAGGAGGCACAAACACCCGAGACACCAGCCCCTCGTTATGGGTCCCATTAGCAAACTTTTCCAAATCAGTGAAGTCGTTTCCACGTTTGATCCTGAAAATGCTCACTTTTTTGCACCCTTGTGGTTGTGAACATGACATTGACATTTCCACTATCTTTTAATTGCAAACCACAGCGCTGCTTTGTTCTGGCCTGTCTCCTGGTCCTCGCTGACCCTCAACACCTCCAGGATTGGAGGATTTTCTATCTCCCAGAATCTTTTTGGCCTTTCAGATCCAAACTTTGCTTCACATACTTGGTTTGAATCATGCTGAACTGATTCTTTGTTAAAAGAGAGGTATATTTATGATTTTATGAATACATATGGCTTTCTTCAATGAGTTATCTGTTGGCATAATTAAATCATTATATACTGAAACTTAGTGTAATATTATAACATGCTGAGATGGACAGCAGATGTACAGGACAACACATTTTCTGTCCTTCTTTGTTTTCTGTGTGATTTATACCACTGAGCCGTTTATTTTTTAAAGCCTGGCCATTGTTGAGGTGTGCAACAGCTTTGCTGGCCCGCAGTGAAAAGCCTTCTGTGTTATTAAACTGGAGAGTCGGGACCAAGCTAAACGGAGACTGGAGCACGAGGTCAACATTCACCACACTGGAGATCCAGGAGCCACCAGGAGCAGCAACAGCACGACTTGAAGGAAGCAACATAATCCTGAGAGCTGTTCATACATCACCAAAGACGGCATCGTACCCCAACTACTGACTATTCTTCAAATGATGTATCTTTATCCAAACCATGATAAATGTAAACATAACCAACCAAAAGAAAGAGAAACTAAAAATGAAACCAGGTCCTAAAACAACAACAAAACGTGATGGCACAGTGAGGACAGACGGTCTTCTGCAGAGCTCATCTTTTTAATCTGTGGTGGCAAAGAAACTTTAAAGTCAGGAGGACACAGGCTAGTCGAACACGTGCTTTGTTGCCTTTACTCTGGATTCACTTTAGCTTCACATATTTAATCATTTAATATTCGAAGCATATCCTGCCACTGTCATACTCACAACATAACATCCACAGATTTTGAGGGCATTTCTCTGTTAGTTTTCGCTTGAGATGTTTCCACTTTTCAAAGAGGACAAAAAGGAATAATAACGATAAATAAACAGAGGGTGAAAGAGGAATCCTGAAAACTGCCACTGAATGTAGAAATCAACCTCTATCAGATCAGCAGGGAAGAGATCATCGTGGAAAACAAGCACCTTCACCTTTCTTCATCCCGTTCTTGCCTTTGTTCACTTTCATCCTTCTTCCTGTCTGCTCTGGCATGACAAGATTTTCCCGGCACAAATCCAATAATACTTCAGTCTGTCTACAGCAGCAGGACTGTGCCGGAGATCAGAGCGCAAAGATGCCAGAGAGTGTCGGAGGGTCACAAGTGTGGCACTCTGATCCACAGCAGCTTCTCAGCTCTACTTTCAAACCCCAGCCGGGGTTATTTGTCCAACTATAACAAACTACTCCTACACTCAGCTGGGAGGACAACATGAAGTTTCTCCTCCATGTGTTTCTTCTTTTTCTACACTATGCCAGTATTTTTAGACACAAGAAGCTGAACAAATGTGAGTACAACTGGCTTAGAAGATCAGATATGATACAAATAACTTGCTGAATGAATAAATAAGCATAAAAAAGAAAGAATAAAATGGTAAATGGACCGGTTCTAATAATAATAACAACAATAATGATGATACAGCTCTTTTTGACTGAACACTCAAAGAGCTAAATGATATTAAGAGGTTCCACAATGTTCTGTCCCTTCTAGGTTACATATTTGTTTTCCAGTGTGGTTATTCTTCACGTCTGACCACTTGCTGCTGTCCTTCAAAAGTCTGTGTCTCAAACTGACAGTGATGATAACAACCAAATCTAGTAGTCTTAAATAAGCTCATCTATCAACAAATCACAACAGCAGTCACCACACGGTGCTTCATATTGTGCAGCAAAGACCCCACAACAGTGCAGAGAAAACCCCAACAATCAAACAATTCCCTATGAACAAGCACTTGGTGACAGTGGGAAGGAAGAAACCTGATCAGAGCCAGGCTGAGGGGAGGAGCATGTGCTGGGATTTGTTCTCCAGACTCAAACGTTAGAGCAGGACTCCCTGTAAACCAAACCATCCATCCTGTAAACAGCGTAGAGATGCAGAGATGTCTTTCTTCTTGTATCGCTGTTTCCTGGTCTAATTTGTATGCTTGTGTTAGACAGCAGATAAGTTGGTGTCAAGTGGAACTCCAGCTCTGCTCTGAGGTCCTGATCACAGGTTAATGATAAAACACGATACTGCAGACGACTTAAAAAGAGCAGAGAGTGAAGAAAAGAAAGTGAAAGAAACAAAAGTCAAGCGAACTCAGCATCAATATGACTCACGCGTCCGTCCCGTCGCGGCCGCTGCCGGTCCGTCTCCCTCGGGGTAGACAGGAGTGATGGAGACTTTGTACTCTGTGTCTGACAGCAGAGGCTGCAGAACCAGGCTGTTCTGACCAGTGGGCACTGTTCTCTGTAAACACAGAAAGACCAGAGTCAGGACAGTTTTGAAAGACAAGCAAAGCTGTTAATGTTTGACTTTAACATTTAGACATTTCCCCATCCTCAGTCTCTCTGCACTGATGTGACATTTCACCTCCCAAAGTTCAGCTGCCAGTCAAACAGAGAAACTGCACTCTGCCGTTTCCTTGTTTCTAATCTCCATAGTTTCCACAGCTCATCGTCCAGTTTTGCTTTGTAATATTAAACGTGTGGACTTTTGTAGCTGCTTCTTAATCATGTTGCACCACATACGCTCACTGCAGGATCACTTCATGTAGATGTAACAGCAGGATAACGTGACTGCTGAGGTTTCTCGATTTAACAGGACCTCGAGTTTGCTTTAAAAAAAAATAGGAAAATGATGTTTCTGCAAACCCAAAAAGACTTGTGCATGTCTTCAGTGATTTGGTTATAATTTGTGTCCACATGCAGAGATACGTTTGCGTCTAAATGATTGTTTCTTTGATCATTCTCATTACCCTCCCTCTTCCTTCACAGCATGACCGAGGTGACAGACTGCGACTGAGAACGTCTTCAAGCATTCTGCATTCTTCCCTCTGTTTGTTGATGTTTTTGGTAGCATTTCTGTATCTGCATTCAGTCTTTAAACGCACTCTGAAAACTTTTGAATGAATTATGATAAAACGCTGCAGGGACGCCGAGGAGCCGCGTTAACAATTCATCACAGCTTCGTCCACTGAGGTCATCAAGGTCAACCTGAAGATTTATTGGTCGAAAACTGACATAACATGTTGTGTTTATTGTCAACATTTAGGAAGTACCATATAGATTTAAATGATCATGTCACATTTGACCTCTGACCTCTCCTTCAAAGTCTGATCTGAAGGTCAAATGATAATGTTGCAGGTTTTGTGACAGGAACAAGTTTCCATGGGAGACTTTTTAACTGTAATTGACTAATTTCATTATAACTTTACTGTGTTTACATTAGCAGGTCATATGTGTTTAAAATTAAATCAAATTCATGTGTTTTTTAAATTAAAATCAAACCAGTTTTTGTTTCTTTTTCGCTTGATCTTCAGTCCAACAGCTCACCGCTGGGTTTGTTGGTCTCTCTGACTCCCGTCTCCCTTTTTTGTGCTTTGTGTATTTTTTATTGTTAATATTTTATTATCATTTTTTATTTTCCATTCTTTGAACTCCTGTCTCATGTGTTGGCTTCCTCTGAGCCATGGATTTAGAGTCTAACAAGGGCGGATTTAAAAATGAGTTAACAAAGAGAATTAAGATTTCTAAAGCACGAGCTAGCAAAAAAATAGCATTAGCCTTTTTAATAGAGGTGAAGGAGGGAGAGTGGCTGCAGTGGACTGCGAGGTTTCAAAGTGCTGCAGAGGTTAATTGTGTCCAGGTGTCCTCCTCACCTGTGGGCGAGCTGAGTCTTTTATTAAAACTGATGATCTCACACTGAAGACAATCCAATCTCCTTCTTTACCCCGTGGACATCTTTCCTCTCTCTTCATCTCTGCTTCTCTCGATTTCTCTGCTGTTGTTTGTCTCACCACATCTGCTGTTCATAAATTATACTTATATGGTGACTTATATTATTTATTTTTGTTTTTGTTCTTTGAATCCGAAACCCAGTGGAGCTCTCTTTGTTTTTATTCTCCAAAACCTCTGGCTCATTTCCGCTCCGCTCATCTTAAAGTATCACCTTCTCTTCCACACTCTTCCCCCTTCTGTTATTAAACTCTATGATACACATATATATATTTTATGTATGATGACAGTAATTTCCAACAAAATCCAATTGGAGCAAACTGAAAAGGATGGCGTCGTCTGGTTGTGGCAACATAATAAAAGAAAATCTTGACAAATTCAAGTGGCTCCTCACATTCTATTGGTTAGAAAGAAGCCAAATCTTCTCTCAGTAAACTGAACATATTATATCAGCCGAGCCTTATGATACAGTTTAGAAACACTCGTCTGTTATTTGATCTGCATAAAGCATGCTGCGAATGCTCTAAGTGGCTCTGTGAAGGGAAATGTTTGTATTTTACATATGATTGAACACAGAGCTCATCTCGCTCCAGGTAACCAGAGCTATTGTTGTATTGTGCGTAGGAGAAATCTTTAAAGGTTGAGCTCTCTCTGCTGTCTGTCTGCTGGGCCAGTTTGCATTCTGAGCATGTAGAGTCTGGCCCGACTCCATTCGCAAAACTTCCACTTTCTAAAAAAACAGAAAGAAATTCTTATACGTGTCAGTCAGAGCAGCACTGTGGGCCTTAACAAATCAATTTCAGCCCAGCCTGATGAAAAAGGCAGCAAGTCTCTAAACTGTCACACTGTCACACAGTTGGAATAAACCACCTCCAGCTGCACTCCCTTTTTTACTCCAACCTCTTTGTAAATGCAAACGCGGTCTCATAAAGTATTTATGTGATCCAGAAACACAATCTTGTTTTGACAGAGGCTCCACGCAGGTCTGGAATATTAAGTTTGATCCACCTTCGCTGGAACAACGAGGCTTAAAGGTAAACTGCAGGGTAGACAGTCAAACACACAGCTGACAGAGTCAGAGTGCGATGACACAAGAAGAGCTGTACAGACAAAACGCCAAAGCAGAAACAAGACTTCAGACCAGAACAACAGGAACCAACAAAAAAAATCAGAAAGACTACTACGAAGAATATTTTGGTCAATATTGAGATTACAGAACAATTATTGACCTAAAACCGAAATATAAATACATAAATACTAGGGCTGCAACGATACACAAAATTCACGGTTCGGTTCGATACTTTGGTGTCACGGTTCGATATTTTTTCGATACAAAAAAATGTTCATGCTTTTTTAATTTGTCATTTATTAAAATTATAAATATATATTTTAACTCAAAAGTACAGTTTTTAAATTTAATGTTGCTGAAACAACAAAGTAATAAAAATAAATATATCTGATTGAGAAATCACTCATCTTTGGAAAAGAGAGTTTATTACAGAGAAATGGCTCTTTCCAAAATAAAAGCTCTACTATACGCTTCTTCTGGGCTATATTCTCAGCAGCATATTAAACATATCAGGTCCCCATAAGGAGAATCCTGTGCTAACGGCTGTCTAAATGACTCGGGTAAAGTTTGTAGCATGCTGCTTGTTGTTTTTGTCTGCTTCCACTTGTCTTTGCACTAGGATGATGTCGGAGTAAATGTGCAGTCATATTCGTTGTGTTCCCACTAGTGCTGTCAGCGTTAATCTCGTTAAAATGACATTAACGCCATAACGCAGCAAATCTCCGTTAACGAGTTACCGCGGATCGCCCCGTGCGTGGGGCTGGACGGCATCAACACTTAACAAGCTAACTGCGCTAACGCACTAGTTCCCACCAATTGAGCATTGCGTGGCACATCCAACATACTGTTTTACTTTTGTCCATGACGCGCTTACCTTCAGGGTCATACGTCACATGAAGAACCAAAATAGTTCCAAAGGCCAGATCTGAATGAGGGTGGGGGAGGTTCAATTTCGGGTAGCGTTGAGGCAGTTGCCATGTTGCAACGAGCGCTCAACACAGACAGCATCGTCAGAAGAAAAGTTGATAAAATAAATAAAAAATTTTGTATTGTTCGATACATATGCGTATATCCGAAAGCACTGTATCGAACGTGTTGCACCCCTAATAAATACATAAACACACCACAGCCAGTCAGTGTGACAAAACTAATGAATAATGTTGAACTGTCAGTAGTCTTGTTTAAATCATTTTTATGATAAATCCAAATAATGCCAAGCCCTAGATCCAAGTGGGGACGCATCCCTTATGTTGCCAACCAAGCGGGAACCTCCGGGGGCTGAAAACTGAAGCTGAGAAAAAAAACTATCCATACCTGCAGTTCCTTTAGTGGCCACTTGGGGAGAAATGCTCATAAACTCTGGTGTTAACATGCCTAGCTTTGCAGTAGTGGTCGACATCACTGACGATGTTAAAGAAGAAACACCTTTAATCTTAGATGAGGACTTTAAGCTCAGGTCAAGTCATAAGCCTTCAGTTTATTACAGGACATTTTTGACAGCTGGTAGCTGCTGGACGCACAAATCCTGGAGGATTTGTGACTTTGGAGAATATATATATATATATATATATAAATAAAAGACACTTATTGTTAAATATCAGAAACAGACCTAACATTAACAAAAAACAAATAAATAGAGAACTGGAAGTGGATCAGACACACTAAATGAGCAGTTAGGGGACAGACATTTCTGCTGAATGATGCCAAAGATCACAGTTAAAAAGAAATGGGTTTGGATTTCTCCCTCATGAAACCACACTTATGGTGTTTAAACCTAAATGGCTTCCATTAGCTAAAACCGGCAATTGAGACATGGCTCAAAGATCAGAAATTAAAGCTTTAGTGCAAAACACTGTATTTATTGATTATTTTCTAATAGCTGTGAGTGTCACACACAGACAGTTACAGTTTTTTAAGAAAAAGATCCCTTAAACTTTTTAATCCCCAGTTTTTAACCTCCTGGAACAAGAATCTGCTCCCGAGCAGCGAGAGCCAGAACCCTGCACACGGTGGAATTGCTCTTGATGCCCGGCAGCTTTGGTTTATTGGACGCTGAATGAAGCGGCACAGGGAAATAATGGAGCTTCAATGAGTTGAGCATCACAGCTGCCTGTGGACAGATGGCTTCAGAGTTGAGTCACGCCATGGCTACGGTGTAGACACCATCATCTGGTACGGCAGTGACACAGCCATCTGAATGAACCGAACCATTAACTTCTAGATTTATAAGCTTGTAGAGACCTAAGCACTGAGAAATGTTTCATTTATTCGTGCATTAATTTTCTAGTACAAGTCTAGCAAGAAAGAACCAGACCAGGTTAGAGGTTGTAACCCAAAAAGTACGGATTGGAAATGTTCCCGCCAGACTGCACAGGTGCACCACAAACACAATCATACCTGCTAATTACAGCTAAGTAACAGACTAATAACACGCTAGCATTTCACTCCCTGATGTCTGTATCTGACAGCAGGCCACACAGTGTTTGTCAGATGAAAAAAGCTTCATAAGGCACCAACAGACTCAGTGGCTTCAGTCAGAGGAGGCGAGCTCTGATTGCCTACAGTTCCCCGTGTCAGGAAATTGGGCATTTTGATGTGGGAGGCACTGGGGACAGACTGACTTGTGGAGTCCGTCTGAAGGACAGCTGGCTTCTTAATACCTCTGTGCTGGCTTCATTCTCCTTCTGCCTCCTTCTGCCCAGGAGGTCAAAATTTGACGATAACAATGGAAATGCAGATATTTCTATCATCCAGAGAAGAACAGGACAAAAACTAAGACATAACCACTCGATAATTAAATAATATAAATAATTCAAAAGTTGCAAAAAGGCCAAGGAAGTCTGATTTCTGGCTTTTCTTTGCTGCGTGTTCCTGTGATGCAGAGCGTTCTGTAATCGTGTTAGAAAACCACTTTGTGACTAATAGCCACAATTTAATTACATATAATATGATTTGTTGCAGCTGCAGATCTAACATGCTGACTACACGTTAGCTCTTTAGGACAAGATTCCACCAGTGAAGATGAAGTGGGATGAGCCACATATCAATAACGTGTAAATGAGACGCGCTCCTTCGGTGGCGCGTTGCCCTGCTTTGGCAGCCGAGAACCACAGAGTGAAACTTTGAACAAAGCAGGTGTTTTTTTCTCCCCCCACAGCAGATAGACATCTAAATAGTAGCTATTGAGCGCAGCACTTGGTGATTCATAACCTGACCGGATTGCCAAACAGAGGCCACAGCTGTTCGTGCTTTGATAAGAGATCTCATTTAACAAGCCGCCGGTGCGAGCAGCTGGTGGCTCTTTATTGTCAGGATGAAAAGGCTGAAGCGGGACCTGTGTCCAGAGTGGGCCTCTGGTGCGGTGGCAGCACAACCGGCACACAACAACACACACCAGTGAAGTCAAAAGTCACAGGAAGATGAGACGGTTCTGGAGATATTTGACACGCGTTAACCTGACAAAGGGAACACCCGACCACTTAGGATTACAAAGAAGCTTGGAAGCCATGCTCTACATTTATTAACACCAAAGAGACAATTATTACAGAATAAATGTGATTTGCACAAATGTGAAAGAAAACAATGAGAGCATGAAAAAGAAAAAAGTCTTTGTGATGCATGTAAAGGTGTGTGTGTGTGTGAGCAGAGTTTAAAGACAGGAAATCTGGGAGTTTGTCTTTAATTAGGATTCGAAGCAGCTTTTATCATGAAAACTAACCACACTGTAAACATGACATGTCTGCCTTCTAACGGGGACTTTTAGTCAAAACTCACCTCATCACTGAGAACCAGACAGACGTCTTAGTTGAGCAGGAACCGTGAAGTTTGACCCTGATTACTGAGGACAACTATCTTTTAAAGCACACCCCTCCCCACACACCCAGATTCCAGGCGTCGCTAACACTTTTGCCTGGAATATTCCACATTCAGGTTTCCCACATGCACGTGTTGTTGGTAAAATCACAGTGTCGAGAGGTTTTTCTTTTTTTGCGTCCTTCCTGTGTGGCAGGACTGCAGAAAGCATCAATGCCCTTTTCCCCCTTTGATTAAATTGCCATTTAAGTGGAACTGGACAAAAACCAAGCTGGGATTTTGAGCCTGTGCTCCGTGTTGGTCCAACATCCTGACGGGTTGCATGAGTCACTCTGTAGGCATGAAAGCAAGTTCTGGCAATAAAAGTCACAGTTTCCGGGGTTAAGGTAGAGACCCAGAGCCAGAACCTGTGAGCGAACTTTCATGTCATATTTCGTTATTAAAAATAATATTTGGCTCCCTTTGGACATTTCTGGCACGCGGGGCCACGATTGTACCCCATTATTGATGTATTGTCACGCACGCCTGTGGCATATTTTTGCACGAGTGTTGTTTTCTATAAAAGCCTTCTCTCTCGGCTCATTACTGCAGAAGCTGCCAGGCTCTCTCTACCTCACTGAAAAAAAGAAAAACTCTTTGAAGGCCTGCCACTGTTTTCATCATCATTATCCTCTTCCTGCTCTCGTCTCTGCCCCTTAACTAGACTCTGAAGGCCTGCCATCAACTTCAGTAACACTGACTTTCTCTCCAAGGAGGACTTCTAATCTGAGGGCCTGCCATTGTCTTCATCAATAATCTCCCACCCTCCTCCTGTTGAAGACTGATGCTCTTTTGTCTGTTCCATTGTATGAATTTGTAGGAGTTTGACTTTCAGAGCATAAAATTTGAAGAGTATTCAAAGAAATCACACAAACGTGACTTAGTAAAGATTACGGCTGGAAATGTTCTGCAAATTAAACTTCTGCAAATTGGTGATGTGGTCGTGATGGCTGCCACAAGGGATTTCCATTTATTTTAAATGAGAGGGGAAGGCTCTATCAGCATGGAAAACACATCGCTGTCAGTTTCCTGTTGTTTTTAGGTGGTGTTTGTGTGCTGGGGCTGATTGTTTGTTGACTTTATTAATGTGCGGCTCCTATAGGCTAAGATAGTGTTGCTGAGTGTTGATGCTGGGAATGAAAAGCAGGCATTGCTGAAGACCGTTCAAATGAGCATCAGACCTGGAGGTAATTATTATGAAATGAAGTGTCTCTCTCTGTCTTACCGTCTCTGCTGCTCGGTCTCCCCTCGCACTGATGTAGCTCAGTCGATAATGTCGAGCATTTCTGGGGTCGACGGGCTGCCAGGACACCCGCATGCTGAACGTAGTTTCTTCATCGATCTTCATGCTTCTCACCCCGTACCGAGGAGCTGAAGGGTTGGACAGAGAAACTCTGGCTGCAGATCAGTGACTCAAAGATGAACTCAGTGAAGCATGAAGCTGTCACAGCCTATCACAGAAAGCGATGGTATCAAAATGTCATCATTCTGGCATTTAATTTGCTCAGATTTTCATATCACATCAGTGTCTTCGGAATATCGAAACGTTCCTTCGGAGAACATATCGGAACAACGCACCCTCCCTCTGATAATATAGGAACAGGTTTACAGACGCTATCAGTGAAACAGGAGGAGCAAACTTCTTATCTGATTTACCGTTTCAGAATTTTGATCTTATAACATCAGCATTTATAGCGTCACTTACACGCTCGAATTTTTGGAAACTTTTTTCCCAGTGCTGCCATTTCAACACAAAACCACAAACAGTGTTCTCACATGAGTCCTAATATTATGATCTTTATCTTTTTTCTTTATTTCTCTGATTTCTAAAAGACAATAACTGCTCTCCATCCTGTCGAGATTTCTTGCTTCCCGAAATCCAAACTGAGACGACTTCGGCTGGTTTGCATTTACGTGTCTCTGTCCTGTGCCAGGCTAGAAAGAACCAGACATTTACTTCAGCTTTACTCTGTCAATCTGACTAAATAATCGATACTGAGTAACTGCACTGGATCCAAACTGCACCCACAGGTAACAGTTTGGTTTTTCTTATTTAGTCTGGAAAATTTCAAATTCATGAAAAATATGTGTTTCACATTTAAAAGCTAATTGGTTACTACAGTAAAAAAACAACATTGATCTTCAGGCACACGTACTGCGTGGAGAAATGAAAACTGCCAGAGTTTGAAATTCCGAGTCATTATTCGACAGATCCTGGAAGATTTCTGTTGCCTAAAGAATTCCCATGAGCACTCGTTAGTCTGCAGTTCCACATGCACTTACAGGGCTGCTGATTGATGAAGATCCCTCGTTTCATGCAAGTTAGAGCTGATAAAAACACACCAACAGTTCAAAGGCATCTATTACCCATGTTCTTCATCAGCACAGGACCACAAACGCTGCCTCAGTGCGTTTCATTAACCAGTCTCAGCCAACAACCAGGCAGTGTTTCCCATTTTCACCAGTAGCCAGTGGCACCAGTACCAGTGAACTGTTTCTACATTAAACCTCAGCAACACATTGGTGGAAAAGAAGTCAAGTGATAAATGAAAGTCTTAGGATGACAGAGTTGATGAAGGATGAAATAAAACGCAGACGATGGAGAGAAGAGAAAAAAAGATCCCAATTCATCCCGGGATTAATTACCTGCTACGGTGGTGGTTGTCGTGGCAATGGTGGTTGTTTTTTCAGCTGAAAATCAAATGCAGAAACATGTCACTGATGCGACTGATCCATTAATTCAGAAAGTTTAAAGGATCCTTTGATGTCTGATTCCTCTGAGCGGTTTACAGAATAAAATCAGAGAATAATAACAGAAAGACGACAAACAGTCTCATTAATAAACACAACAAACATGAAAGTGTGAAGAAACCTGAGGTTTTGTAACAATAAATTTACCGGTGGACTCCACGAGGATCACCTCATCACTCTCCAGCTCATTCCCGTAAATGGCGGCGAGGAGGACTTCGTACTCTGTCGAGGGGGTGAGTTCCTTTATCAGGTACGTGTTGATATTCCCATTCACCAAAACCTGAAACAGCAGGACAACAAATCTGCTTTAGACAGACAGGTGACAGAAAAAGATGTTCCAAAATGTTTCATTCTAAGAGTTTCCTGATAAAACCTCTTTCTGCAGAGTACATAAAAGCAAAGTCACCATCAGTTAAGACAAAGATCAGAAGACATACAAAAGCCGGTGACGCCCACATTATCTCTCAGACACTCACTGGAGTGACAAAGTTGGCTTTTATCTGCTGTCACGTGCACTTCTTCTCATATCTTAATGAAATCATTTGATTGGTGTTTATCAGGTTCAAAGACGCTGCCAGTCAACAATGACTGCGACAAAGTCAGCACACAGTTATTAAACCTGACTGTGCTGGCGGGAGCAGCTTCGTTCGTTAGTGCTCGTTAGTGTTTCAAAGGATCCGATCTGCTCATTTCTAGCTCCATATTTTTATGGAGGTGATGAAAAATAATCTTTATTTCTGCGACAGTCAGACTGAGGAGTTTGGTGCAGCCTCTCAGTCTGTCCACTGCCTGGATGAAGCCATTTATCCATCGTCCTTTGAGAAGAACAGAAGGTGGTTCAGTCTTCTGTGCTCGCAGTCAGCTTCGTGTGATATGATCATATAAGGATATTCCCTCTGTAACATTACACAGAGCTGAGAGTAGAAACTGCCATTTGGCCACATGAAACACTGCCAACATGTGTTTAATTTAAGCATTGAGCAGTCTAAAACTTTATAAAGAGAGTTTTAATGGTCATTAAGGACCGAATTACTTAAAAGAATGAGCGTTTTCCATCCTGAGAGATGACACTTCAGAAATCATAAGATTTCCAGGTGACTTTCTTTCATCTTCTAAGCTTAAAATACACATATAAGCGTATAAGAAACACGTGAACACCTCACTGCTCTCTTCTCCGTCGGTGGGTGTCCAGATGAGTCGATAAAGCACCACATCAGACGCCGGGTGAGCCCAGGACACCCTGAAGCTGTTCGTGGAGATGTCACTGCTCCTCAGGTCCACTGGGTCCGGGACAGTTTCTAAACAAACACCAACAATTCTGGTTGAAACCATTTCAGAAACACTTTTGAATGTAACAATCTCTATTTACAATGATGTTAGTTTCTTACTTGTGGTGAAGCTGTCTGTCACAACCTCAGCTTGTCCTTCATCATAGACGGCAAACACACCAACAGTGTACTCCGTCAGTGATGTCAGGTTTTTCAGCAGCCAGGCTGTCACACGGCCAACATCCACCTGAAGACACAGGACCAAAACACAATGACATTTGTTCCTAAGCGACTCGGTTTGTTTGTCATGTTGAAATTAGCAGCACGGACAGTGCACAGATGCTGGACCAATGATCAGGCTCTGCTGGAATTGCTAAACTTCATCGAGGAACGACAGTTTCCGAACACGTAACTACTTCCTCTCTGACAAGTTTGGGCTAGCCTGATGACCTGTGTCCTCCAGAGTTCCCTCACCTCATTGGTCTGGACTCCATTGGTTTTGACGTACATGATGCGGTACCCTTTAACCTTCCTGGAGGCAGAGTCCCATGTGATTCGGGCAGAGCTGTGATCCACCTCAGAGAAACGAAGGTTCCTCGCTGGGATCAGCGGTACTGAGGGACAGAAAGCAAACCATAAACACAACATCTGGAAAGAAACGGCTGTGAACCGACTATAAATTCCTCTCCCTATGGAGGAGCCAAAATATATATTAATCAGTATGACTACTGGACAGATAATGCAATACTATTATTTGTATACCAATGAATTAACCTGTTTATTTACCTTCACTAATTTTGTTTATTTTTTAACTTAGCGTTCCTGCATTGACTTGGGGAGACTGGCAGCTTTGTTCCTCCATACTACTTTATTAAATGTGCCTTTCAGAAAATGTTCCAAAACTTTAAATCATATAAACTGCCCAGTTGCTCATATTAGCACAGTTATAATCCAACACTAAGAAAGCGTGTGTGGCCTCGGAAATGGAATATTTTTCAAACTGAACGTATACATCGCAAAAAGACGAAGAAATAACAAAAGAACGAAACAGCTTTATGTTCTTTATCAACAGCAGATACATGGACACGCAAACACAGCCGAGCCTTCATGAGGGGCCTGAAATCATGACCCCTGATAACAGCAGGTCTGTCTAATTCACACTCGCACTCATGGGGGTTTGTACAAGGGTTATTGGACTCCACTACTTTTAATTATAAAGTGGACAGAAGCTCATTACATCACCGCACTCCCTCAGGCTCTGCCTAAACGTCCTCTCTTTCTCATTTCTTCTCGCCGTCTCGGAGGTCTAAAAAAATCCCCCCCTGCCCTCACTTTAAAAATTCAGCCGCAGAATCTGATTCTCTCTGAGCTTTGGAACTTTTACATTTAGAATCACTGATCTGTTTTCTTCAAAAGAAAAGAAAAATAATTCTGATTGTACCCACCAGTGCTTCACCTCAATTATACCGAGGGTCAGATTAAAAACAAAGCAGCAGACAGAGAGAAATCCAGAGTGGGCTGAAGGGAGTGAGATACTGCAGCGGGGTATCCCAGGGTCACAACAGCAATGAGCAAAAAGCAAATTAAAAAAGTTTAACAACAGGTAAGTCGCTAAAGTTTCCAAACGTTTCCATATAAAGTATTACAAGAACCATATAGATGACGCTACAGCTCAGGGGTGTCACTGCAGCTGGCAGCTTTGCTCAACACCTACATAACTCTAGTGTTGTTTTAATTGACAGCTCAGCCAATCAGAGCTTTCAACATTATTATAACAGCTCTGATGAAGTTTCATTAAGCAGATCACCAATACAGGAAAAGTGTGCTCCTTTAATTTAACTAGGGGTTCTAGATCAGGCAGTGAAATGTGGAACCTAGGGGTGGGCGTTAGAAACGGTATAAATTTGGCCAACAGTAGAGATTTTGACTATACAGCTCTACCGCGATAGCATGTTGATGGTGCCTGTTTTGGTTGAAATCATTGCAGCGACTGCAAACAATATCATCTGCAAATTTTGCGGGCGGCAGTAATGGCGAAGAGACGAAGCACTTTGGAAATATGGGGAAAGCCAAAACCTGCGCTTCCTCCACTTCCCTACCATTGATTCATTAATGCTGAATTCTCTTGCAGCTGCTCTATTCCCATGTTGTTGCAGTATATTAATGACTAACCTCGTATTGGATGGATTATCTCAGTTGTTCTCCTGACTGAAGTTTGGTCCGTTTACAGCATCCTGCCATGCGATTACATTTGTCCCTAACCATCAGGAACCCTCACGTTAACTTTTGTCCAGCGTTCATCCTCCAGCTTCACTGTGCTAATGTTATGCTAATGTAGCTGTTTTGCTAGCGATCACGTAGCACATCATTATATACCAGCTAGCCCAACTTCAGTAACCCTACAAACGTCACTGCTGTTTAGTTTTCTGTCTTCATTTATGTTGGAAGTGATAGCAGAGCTGTACGTTTTATTTTTTCAGAAATCTCTCAGTCAGAACATGCTATATCATGTTTAGGTGGAAACTAGCGAGCTAACTTCCTGCTAACTTCTAACTCCGTTAATTTAATAAATTCTGTTTTCATGGATGCCTGGATGTTAAACTTAATTGTTACACCTGGTAAAGCAGCAACCTGATCATTTTTTAAAGATGAAAGAATTTAGCAGTTTGACTTTGGAACCTGAAGGACTACGGAGTTTTGGACCCAGATTACTCCAAGGCTCCTACGGCAGCCTAATGCTCCGAACAATCCATCAAGCGTGCGCTTCATAGCTTACCAAAGTCATACTAAAACATTTTTTGACAGATTTCTGTGCGCCGTGTACCACATAAAATTGGTTCGAGGTCAGTGAGCACAACCAGAATTCAAACATAAGGAACACTGTCGAATTTTGAGAAAATTAAAGGATTTTAAGTGTGCCTTATATTATTTAAAATATGTTATAAGGAAGAAAAGAATATATCGTTACTGCACATGCCTCAAATTATACCGTGATATGGATTTTAGGCCATATCGCCCAGCCCTAGTGGAACCCATCTTATTTAAAGCTCTGACATCAAGGTTCTGCTGTTTTGCTTACTTTTGAGTATGTAGTATCATCGTACCAAGGTCAAAGCCATGTGGCTCTGGACCAGGGGTGGGGAACTCCAGGCCAGTGTCCTGCAGGTTTTAGATATCACCCTGGATTAACACACCTGAATCAAATGATTAGTTTATACCCAGGCCTCTGGAGAACTTCAAGACATGAGGAGGTCAGTTAACAATTTAAATCAGCTGTGTTGGCTCAAGGACACGTCTAAAACCTGCAGGACACTGGCCCTTGAGGCCTGGAGTTTCCCACCCCTGCTCTAGAGCTTTGATGGACATGGCCAAAAAACCTCACCTAGAAATTTTCTAGGCATCCTGACCAAATGTCCGAACCACCTTAACTGACTCCTTTCAATTTGGAGGACTAGTGGCTCTACTCCGAGCACCTGACCGAGCCACTTAGCACATTTCTAAGGGACACCCTGTTGTCTGTCTCTTGTATCCACAATTTCATTCTTTCAGTCACTACCTTGAGCTCGTGGCCACAGGTGAGGGTAGGGACATAGCTTGACTGGCAAAGCAACAGCTTGACTTTCATGCTCAGGTCCCTCTTTGCCACAGCAGACCAAGAAAGCCTCTGCATCACCATTAACATTGCTGCAATCTTTCTGTCAATCTCTCGCCTCACTCATGAACAAGACCCTGAAATAGTTAAACTCCTCCATTCGGGATGGCGACTCTTCTCCGACCTGGAGTGGGAACTCCCTTTTCAGGGTGAGAACCATGGTATCAGCCTTGGAAGTGCTAATTAATTCTCATCCCAGCTACTTCTCTGTCGACTGTAAGTTGATCCAGTGCAAGGTGGAGGTCACTGCCCGATGAAGCCAGAAGAACTCCAGCTTCTGCGAAGAGCAGTAATAAGCTCCTCAGGGCACCAAAGCAGAAAACATTCAGTCTATGCCTACATCTTCTGTCCATAAAGCTAACACAGTCTCACTTACTTCCAGCAACACACCGTCTGAGGCAAAGAGACATATTCAAGAACCCCAGTGTTTTACAACGGCATCTGCAAATAACTGTTGGCATCAGAATGTGAGCATTTACAATATGAATGTGCCTGCACATAAGTGCATTGGAATCAAGCCAGCAACAACAAAAAAGGTCCTGCTGTCCAAAAAGAAAGTTGACATTTTTCAGAGAACACAGTTAAACACCAGGCCTTTTGAAATAATGTGTTGTGGAGAAAATAAAGACCACAGATGGAATAGGCAAAAGAAAATCAATCAATACAGTAAAATCCCATAACAGTGATACAACGGCCGTGGTTTGGGGTTGCCTCATTGCTTCAATGATGGGGCAGCTTGAAGGGCACAGTGTGATTAGTAATTGAATTCTGCATCACACCACATCATGTCCAAGAATGCTTGAAGACAAAGTGAAGCCATGTCTCTGAGAGCTAAAGGCGACCAATGAGAAAATATCCCCAAAAACCCCTCAAACAAACAAAAAAAGGAAAATGGACGGATACAGACTGGCCAAGTCAAACTGGAGATTTGCATGTCATTAAAAAGTTGTGTGGGAAGCACAAGAAACCTTCAAACATCTGTCAGCTTCTGTAGTGCAGTTCTTGTTTCTGAGTGTCCCATTTCCACAGAAGAATATTCAGTTTTTTTATTGTAGCTAAATTATTGAAAAAAACCCTTTTTGTTTTAAATCCTTTCTTATATAAAAGGGATCAAGTGTTTGCAAGTCTCTCATGACATGTATAACCTCTGCAAGCGCACACACTTAGAGCTACAGTTAAATAACAAACAACCAATGAAAAAAACAATTCAAAATCAAATCTGCATTCTGTGGCCTCACGACCTGCTTCTGGTTGTAAAACCACAAAGTGGGAAGATGTGCAAAGCTCTCTGTAGTCTGATTTTGTATGAGTCTTTATCTTTAATCTCCATCATGCTCCTTCAAAGAAAAAGAAATCCAACCCATTTGCATGTGCAACGGCCTCGTTTCACTGCAATGATCATTAAAGCACATTTTGTCTTAACAATGGAAGAAACGACAGTTAAATGACGAGAGGAAATGAGGGATGAGAGGCCTCTGATGACACAGAGAGGCAGACTGAATGAATACGAACAAGCTCGTTGAGTGAAAAGCACATCACGACCGTCATTTGCATCATGTGGTGTGCAGCTAACGAGGAACCTCGTTTTTATAATGCAGAAGGAATATTTCGGGGAACGGGGCCGATACAAAGACGATGACCAAAACTTAATGTGTCCCATCTTCATTCAAGGGCATTAAGTCCTGCCTGCATGGAACAATAAAAGTTATTTTATTATGAAAATGTATTTGACAGAGTGTCCTCTTCTGACCCGCATCCAAAGCCTTACACACACCGTAAAGACATAAACATGCCCTGACTTAAAGCCGCAGGCCTCAAACCTTAAAGGAGACTTCATAAAATGTTAATTAGTGAGCACGGTGGGGATTTAGGGTGGGCGGAGCGCCGAGTTACTCTCATCAAAACTCTACAGAATGACAGCGAGGTGCAGAAAATAGCTGGAATAAGGGAATCAAAGTCGGCGCCATGTAGAGAGTTTTGGCATTGCTGGCTGCTAGTTTGTCAGGAGCAGGATACGTGTTGGGACAGGACTTCAGCACGCTGCAGCCGTCTGGGAAGAAACTATGAGCAAACACTCAGCAAATGAAAAGCAAATATGTCTGCGGCAGCTGATCCCTCTGATTAGAAAACACATAAAAAAGATAATGAAAGAAATTAGCTGATAAAGGGTTTGGAGGTTTGTACATGGAGGATGTAGGTTTAAGTGCTTGGAGATGTGGTTTCCTCCTGATCAGACAGCTGACAGTTAACGTCCTGAGGAAAATGAAAAATGTGCCGGCTGCTTTCAGAGATGAGAATAGCAGTGACTCGAGTTCAAAGGGTCACACAATCTGTCGGGGATCTAATGAAATTGAATTTCACCAACAGTTAGTAAAGCATATGTGCGACCTTATATTTCCATTTCTGCGAGGACCAGTTTGCCTTTCTTTCAGATCTCAACTCCCAAGACATTAAAAGAAGATGAGGACACTTTGTGAAAACTGTGTGCCTGCGCCTCATTTTTAAACTGTATCCGGCTGTAGTGTGTGAAGGATTACAAAGCCCTCGTGGAATATTTGTGAAGGCTTGTGTCTTTAAAAAATATTTGCATGCTTAAATATTGACTGAAATTGTTTATGCAGGCACAACTGTTTACACTTGAAGCTCCTGAACTGTGATGCTGATATTTGTGTGACCTGGATGACGTCAACATTGTCGTTACATAACTCTGGTGATCAGATCAACACTTTATTTTTCAGCCAGAGTTTGAGGTGGATCCATGTCGTTCAGTCAAGAATCAGCCAAAGTTTAATGGCTGCCAACAGGACAAGTCCAAGCAGTGAAGTCTGCATGTCACCACAGACTGTATATAAAGCATAAATGTAGCCACTCTGTCATGACTGATCGGCTTGGACGCCTGTTTTGAAGGTTCAGCCAAAGCTTGACAATGTTCTGGAGACCTAACAGTGTTATTAGCAAATCCTAGAAAACTTGTTTAATTATTATTATGCATGTTAATCATCTAAATAACATTAACAGAAAATACAACAACTTTATTACACCAATCGGCCACATAATAATCCATGTTCAGATATCAGATAATTCCATTAAAAAGCTACTAATGGCACCAAAAACACAAATAGTGGCCATGAGGACCAGCGCCTGTTAGCTAAGGTGGCACCGAGCAGAGAGCCGCGCTGGGCCTGTGGCTCGAGTGATGCTCAAGTTTAAGCCTTAAACAGAGACTTGAGACTTGAGACATGAGAATCTTTGGCGAACTGAAGATTTTGGCTTCATTCTTCATGTATTGGCTGCTAACAACAGATCAAAGAAATATTTGATGGTGGGAGTGTTTTGCATGTTAGACTTACATGTGGTCTGCTGGCTGGTCATGGGGTCACTGGCTTCCTCTCCGTACATGGCGTAAACTGTCACTGTGTACTCAGTAGCTGGAGTCAATCCTTCCAGCTCCACCTCAGTCACCGAGTCATCCACCTTCACCTGCGCACACACAGCAGGTATGTGCATTTAGCGAAGACGCAGAGACTTTCTAGTAGATCCTTTAAATCTCTGTCTTGTCAGTGGATTTCATGCAGTCGTTTATCCGCCCTGTTACTCATCTCTCTGCACGTCTACTCTTCTATCATCAGCAGTCTCGTCCAGGCAAGCAGAGAATTAAAGTGTGATTGCATGAGATGAGTTGTGAATATGGAGATCTTCCTTTTACATTAAGCAGGAGGGGCCAATCAGGCTCTTGTAGTATGTCCCACATCTACTGAGCTGAAACTCAGAACAAAGGAAGATGATGAAACTCTGTTTGCAGGACCGCAGTGGTCGATTTTAAAATGTGAGAAAAACATCGGCTGTTTTCTGCTTTGCAGCTGGAGCTTGTCTGCGTAGCTGAAACAGACCTTTCTGTCCCCACAGAGCCCGATTTGTTTCATCTCAATCGCCAACATAGAACTCAACCAGTCTGCAGCTGCTTGCACAGCGCGCACACAAATATTCAACTTTACCATCGCTTATTCTGCCAAACATACACTGGATGCAGACATAATACAACAAATGGCTTTTGTTGTTTCCTTAGAGAACAACGTACAACAGGAACAATCAGCCAGAAGGTTCAACGTGACCAATAACTACTGTTAATACTTTCACAGGTTTTTTTACTTCTTACCTCATTTTAGAATATTTCCACCTTATCTTTTGGCCTAAGATGTAACAGCTAAATAACTAAAGGCTTTATCTCTTTTTATCCTGAGACAATTTTCTGAATAGACTCTAACCGCCGAGCTTTGGGACGCCCCTGCCTTTCTCACACTGAAGTAGGAATTTCAATCAGAATCAGAGCTGCTGCAATCAGATAGGATGGCTTAAAGAGGACCAACTCTGCTTGTTTCTCACTTCATATTTTTATTCTTGGATTCTATCAAAGCGACTCTGCATCCTTAAAAAATCCTTATTCCTTTACAAAGACTTGGTGCAGCGATTTTAGATCCTCTTCTTTGAAGACCAACTAATGTAGAGTGAAGCCAGAGCTGCTGCATGTCCACGTCTTACCACTTCAAATTCTGTCTCGGTTTGATATGAGCGTCTACCATCATTACAGGAGAGGTATTAAAGCATGTTTTGTGTTTTTAGTAGAATGTGACCTATTTAATCTGCTGACTTTTTTCATTTTGTCTGTTTTCTGTGATAAACACCGTAAAAGACTTCAGGTCATACATTTTCTAAGTAGCTTGGCACACAGGAGCAATTTCTTAACCCTGTTTCTTGTCTGTGCAGAGGAAGGAAATACAGTTTCCTTTTCTGAAGCACACATGACCTACATAACCATCAACAATCAAAATGGATCTACGTGGAATTTTACTTAAATAAAGGTCACTGCCCCTTTGCTCCTGTTGAAACAACATTATTCTCTATCACCGCCTTTAAACATCATCTCGTCCCTTTGCTTTCATCTACCCAGCAGAGTCCAACCCTTCTTAGAACCACAGTTATATTTGTGGAGTTTCCTCCGTTCCTGACTCAAAGCAGGTGGAGTCTGCATCGGTGTAGACTCTGAGTTGGCTTCATCACTCACCTCCAGTTAAAGCTAGTGGGTTTGGAGCGGTGCTTGATGTGGGTGTAGGGTTGGACCCGGGCCGATGTACATGAGCTGAAGCATTTCTTGCTCGACAAGAAGGCCCTTTTGTTACGTGCACCACATTCGTGTTACTGCTGTGTTTGTTTGGCGTGGACACATTTAGCAGCTTCGGGGACCGTTGGAGTCACATCCTGCTGTAAAATCTACCTCTTGTTCACATTTGTGCTCGTCCTTTCTCTCCCTCGGGTTCAGTCTGTGCAGACCTACACTGGGTCCCTGTTTGAATGAAAGCACTTTTCCAGTCAAACTGGGATGGATTTGAGGCTGGCTTTGGCCCAGACAAGTCCCCACACGGCCCATAAGTGGAAGCCACACGAGGACGAGCCAGCCAAGCCTGGGCTCTGACGGAGTGCCTCAGAGCCAGGCTTATCCTCACCGCTGGAAAACATCCATCCTGATTCCAAATTCCTTCCTAAATTGTTTTTATTGCTTTCTGCCTGGAGGCGAATGTGACGGTAGGCATAATGAGGTCTAATGGGAGAAGGAGGGATAAGGACGGCTGCCTGTGCCCTTCATACCTCTCCTCCTCTCCTTTGAATGTCTCGTCTTCCTTAACTGCTGAATTTACCTGCAAAAGATCCCCATGTTCCAGTCTGTCCTGCTGTTTGCTTTTAATGTCTTCTTTCCAATCAGTGCTGGTCTTTGTATGCATGCCTGTTTCACTTTGAAGTGTTATTCAGTCTTTAAGGTGTAATTGATGCTTTGGTTGTGTTTTGTCCTCTAATTGGTCACAGTTTTTAAAGATATATTACTGTGACTCAGAGGGTGGCTGCACTTTTTTGACTCCTGCATGGTGGGGACACTGAAAGGTGGCTCAGGATCAGCCGTGCTGTTTATTAGAGTGAATTAAAGACTCTCTCCTGCCACCGCTTTCTCTAATATTATCTGATATTTCTGGTATATGTTTTTGGCCGTTTCCTTCCATCCCCCTTCCTTTGTTTCCTTCCTGAGACTCATAGTACAAAGTAGTCAAACATACAGAATATGTAGAAAAATAACAGAAACGGCACATGAAAGCAGACGTTTACTTTGAAGCAACTCAATTATAATTACAAAGACGTCTAAGAAGGTCAACTTTATTCAGCTGAATGCAAATTAGCAGTCTGTCAGCTCCGACAGTCACCGTCTTTAATAGACTATTTCAAAGCAAATTTAGGTGGAATTCCTGCGAACGCCGAAGACAAAAATACCAAACGAGAAGCAAAACCACAGACAAAAGTCAACAGGCGCAGAAAGTCTTTGTTATGCAAATGTCCAACGATATCCTGTGATTTTTCTCCAAAGTCAACAAGTCAAATTGTGAGATCCTGAGCTGCTGATTACATTCAGTCCGAAGTTTCTTCCGCTCAAACCTGCAGGTATTTGAAGTTATAGTTCAAGTTTTTCTATTCATGTTCACTCTAACAAAAGACTGTTCATCACACCAGAAACCTGAATGCTGGCTTATTGGTTATATCAAACCATATGACATCCATGTTAACTCTAACAGTGTTGGAGTTAACAATATGAAAAGTGCACATCCAGAATTCTGCTTCTATAAAGTATACGATGTGCAGTCATACAGTACGGTTACTCTGTTTGATTAAAAATGCCTGAAGTAAAGTTGGTTGAACCTCCTCCAGGGTCGCCGCCTGCACCACAGGACCACTTCCTGTCTGGCTGGACGTCTTAGACTTCAAACTTCGACAAAGAGCAAATATCAACTCTTCCATCACTGCTGCCTCTCATGTTGAAATACTCTGCTGATGAGAGCTGGGTCTATACGTCAGTGACCAGAGAGCAGCCTTCATTGGATGATGTGTCCAAGCCTGAGAGCGGCGCATCAGGTGAGCACAATGACCTGGAGCAGCGGAGTCGTTTGGTTTTTTCCATCATCAGTCTCAACATCAAGAATTCAGCTCATGTTTTTCCGATAAACAATGCTGAGTTGTAAGATGTCAAATATTCACACTGGCACATATTAAAAACCACATTTTACAGCCACACTAACACAGTCTTTGCTTACCACTCAGATTGATTACAGCCTGATTAAAGTCTCTTTGTCAACATTTTGGCGTCTCGTTTTTTGAAATATGGACTAATTGATGAGGGCAACTGGACTTCATCAATTAATAAACACAAGGCAGCACAGGAGTTCAGTTACTTTCACAAAGTTTTGAACACTATATTTGAATGGCTTTTAAAATAACATAAAGTAGGAGATATTTTACTTGGATCAGAGTTTAAAGTAGGCCTGTGAGGGACGTTGTGTGATGTAGAGAAATCTGAGGAAACATTGTTTTGGAAAAGGAGCTGGCGCCCAGCAGGGAGCACCCTGCTCTGCATCATACAGCTCATTCTTTGCCTCACATTTACTCTCATTGCACACGAGCACACTCCTCACCTCCTTCTCATCTGAAGCGTCCTCTCCAGTCAGCGGGGCGTACAGGATCATGTACCCAGAAGCCCCAGCGACGGCCTTCCAGCGGACCCGCATAGTGCTGTGAGTAATATCAAACAACTCCAGGTTGTTCACCGTGGGCAGGGCCACTGTCGGACACAAGCACAGGGTTTGGATGACGGCGTTTCTTCCTTTGACACATTTACTTTTAAACAATAAGTGTAGCTGATTAAATCTTACCTAAAACAGTGATCTGGCACTTTTACACTAACCTTCGACTGTTTTGGGCCAGACAAGTCCTGAAAATTCACATTTCATAGAAAACTCGCCCTTTTCTAAAGTCTAAGGAATTCGTTATCCTACGGCTCTCCGGCAGCAACAGAAGTAAATTAGGTCTTGTAAGTTCATGCATGATTAAACAGAAATCCAAATCTTCTTTGATGTATTTTAAACAGTAATGCACAATGTCAGGGTTGTTAAAAACAGCAGTTATTCAGAGGTCATTGTCCTGCACGGCAATGAGCCAAACGAGCTTTAACTAGAAAAGAGACTAATGAGATTTACAACCAGGTCCTGAAGCTTTGGGCCGACGGTCGACGTGATGTAGTTTTGCCTCTGCAAACCACCACAGTGTATTTTAAGTCAAGCAGTTGATGTGATTGAAATGGAGGTCTGGTTTCATGAAATCGAATATATTTCAAAGTCGGACAGCACGAGTAAAGTCCTCACGTATTGCTTTGATAAATGTTCCACTTTTGTACCACACTCTGCTCAAACCCCCAAATCAATTAGTACCTAGCATCATGTTTAATTTGCTGCCTTAACCAGACAGTGCAGCAGGGCAGAAGTGGCAGCTTGCAGCAAACAGCCACAGCACATTAACTTTGCTACAAGGTCAACTTGTGACTTTGCATTCATCCTCGACCAACAGGGAGGAATCCCCTGTCATTCGTCAGCGAACGCCAGGTCGAGAAGGTCAGAGAATCCAGCCAGGCTCTGGCTCGGGGTACACATGTCAGCACGAGGCCTCAGGCAATACCACCAGAATTAGAGCTCGCCACAGGCATCCTGTCAGAGGAGGATCGGGCCACGAATAAATAATGAAACACCTGTGTAGCTTTTATGGCCCAAACTCACTGTTTTCCTTTGTAGTACAACACATGTCTGCTGCTCTATCACTGCTATTACGGATGCTGCAACTCAACAGTCATAAATTGGCTTCATTGGAATTGAGTGAAAAGACCAAAGGTGTGTTGTTCATCTCGGTCCTGTCAGTTTCTTCAAAGCAAAATTAAAGCAATAAATAAATGATTAAAAGCTCTGCAGGTTAACACTGAGTCTTTCTCTTCAGTGTGAGCAAGAACACATTTCTACTGCACAGAAGCAGAAATGGTTTGATGCAGAGAATTAACAGCACAATGAAAGATCCCAGGGGAAGACTGTCTTGGAGGTTTAAGACTGAGAGCGATAGTGAATAATAGAAGAGGTGCATGCTGGGAAAAATGAAGAGTTCAGATCCCTCATTTGGGACTTAATTCTTAAATGAGGCTCAAATGGACATTGTTCATTTGCCTCTGCAACATGTAGGTAAATCTTCATCGTGTGGTTTTCACAGTTCTTCAAACGGCCGCTTGAGACTCAATCCAAAAGTGAATCAATCGCTACCAAGCCAAGTTACAACAGAAATATGAAAAATTCATTCATTAATTAAAAATGTATTAATGAATTCATCTCGTCCCTGACCTGTGTTTGTGCTGGCGATGCCTTTTGGAGCTCTTTGAACAATTTGAAGTAGTCACGGTCACCAAACGTTCACCTGAATGTGAAACACCCTCAACCACTGGCGATGGCTCAGGCCTCTTAGTGGGAGGGAACCCGTCTGACTCAAAGGAACTGCAGTCGCTCTCAGACACATTCACCGGTTTTTGCAGGTAATCACATCTCGATCATAGATGCAAATAAACTGCTGACACATTACAGTCAGTCTCAGTCTGTAACGATGAGCTATGAGCGCAACTTCGCCACAAGATGTCACGTTGCAACTCAAGACTCGACTCAGCTGATTGCCAACTGGCTGCATTCTGCTTACACATCTTCATAAAAGCACGGCTGCCCAGTCCCTGCATCACTAAACTGTGTAACTGTTTGTAGACGAAATTCTGAATCCATCCATTCTCTTCGCTTATCCTTTCAGGGTCGCGGGGGGCGCTGGAGCCTATCCCAGCTGTCATAGGGTGAGAGGCGGGTACACCCTGGACAGGTCGCCAGTCTGTCGCAGGGCCAACACACAGGGACAGACAACCATTCACACTCACATTCACACCTAGTGGCAATTTGGATTATCCAATTAACCTATCCCCACAAGCTGCATGTCTTGGACGGTGGGAGGAAGCCACGCAAACACGGGGAGAACATGCAAACAGAAAGACCCGGCCTGATGGTGGAACTGAACTCAGGACCTTCGTGCTGTGGGGCAACAGTGCTAACCACAGATTGTTTCAAATCTGTGAGGTTCTGACAAAACTTTGTATAAAGAGTTAGTGTGGCTTTCTGTGTATGTAGGTAGTAACAGGTTTGTAATTTCACAAACATACTGCATTCATTTCCACTCTGAACTAATGCATGAAAAAACTGACTATGACTGGTCGCAGACCTGGTCCCCAACTCAAAGGCAACAGGACTGCAAGGTGACTGCACCAGGTTTGCTAGCATTAGCAGAGAAGTCACTGTTAGCTTCAACATGTCTCAATGAAGACGCCAATATTGTTGCAATTGAGGCTTCAAAATGGGCCTTACAGACCATCAGATGCTGCATGGTGCTTACTACCATGTTTCCTGCTTCCATCTGTTTGAATGCGTAAACATATAAACTTACATGTAGTAGCACTTCCTCTCAGGGCTTCACTTGCGGCGCTGCGATAGACGGCAAAAACAGCCACCTGGTACTCTGTCAGAGAGTTCAGATAGCTCAGCTCCACGCTGTTCTGTGTCCCCTGGACCACCTAAAAACAGATCCCAGTGGGTCACAGCCTGGATATCACAGCAGTGTTATCAAGTGCAGTAAGTGTACAATGCTGGAATGAGATAAGCCAGTCAGTCAGACACACTAAACAAGTACGTTTGCTTGTGATGCTCATTCATTTCTGCTGTGCTCTCAGGGACATAACTGTCTGATACAGCTGGGATTAAAATAATCTTAATTTGCTCTAAATTAGAGCTCTTCATGTCTTTGTAATAGACAGCAGAACTTTGTTTGTCAAAAAGCATTAAAATACAGAAAAAAATCTTCTGTTTATTAAGCGAGTGCATATCACAAGGTTGAAAAAAGCACCACATGTTGCTGCAGGCATTCAGCTCTCTCCAAAGAGATTTAAATTGAGTGTAACTAGATCAGATTAGCTTTGATGAAACCTCAGTTTTCCTTGTGGGGAAACTGGGCCGTTCCAGCTGCAAGTTGTAATAAACATCAAAGAGAAATGGGATAAAAATAAGAAGGAACTGCAGGAGCATAAATATAAACTTGGAAAATTACAGCACTGCATGTCTGCGTGGTGATATAGGTATGGAAACAAAGTTTGAATGTATTATCCGGACATTTCCGCACATGGGAAAACACCTACGTCACAGAATAAGTCAGTGGAAGTCTGTAGTTAAGGACACCGATTAAAAAGACACATCAGTGCTCCAGTTTTTCACATCTTCCACAGCTAATGGCAAATAATGAAAATAACAGAATATAGTTTACCACAGCATACGAGAGTGCTCGCTTTTATTATTCCCTTACTGCAAATCCTGCATAATTGTTGGCATTTATCGTGCAGATCACTCTGAGAAATTACTTAACTTCTGGAAGTGACCCTTAAAAGGATTAGCCGAGCAGCTTTAATTAAAATGCTGCCACTACATCACAGACAGTTTGTATTTTATTTGCTCTGTGGAGGCGAATCAGGACCAAAGTTCCACTAATTAAGGGGACAAAAGAAAAGCGCTCCCTTCAGTCAGTTATAAGAAGCCAGAAAGCCAGATGAGCCGCCTAACAATCACACAGTAGTTTAGACTTTATTGCACAATTACAATAAAAGCAGGGCCGTTCGCTGTGGTGGAAAAACTATGATGGAAGCTGAAAATTAAAAGTGAAAAATAAAGAGCACTATTTGTAGTTTCTTGAAAATTGCATGATTTGCATTAATCGCCAAGAAAAAGTGTGTTTCTTTCAGGCATGAAAAACTCCAAAAATAAATGAAAATGATTAAAATACTAACGGACCAACAATAAAACAAGTAACATACCTTTTCTTCTGGCTGCCCCCCACTGGCAGGGTAGTACACCACTCGGTATTTCTCCACCTGACCCGATGCGTGTGTCCATGTCACCCGGAAACTACGAGCAGTTATCTCCGAGGTCACGAGGTCACGAGGTGCAGCCACGACGGCTGGCGGCGGGGCAGGCTCCGCCCCCCCTGCAGATAATAAAGAAAGCAGAGATTTTTCTTCTATTACGTGTGAAACTCGGGTCAGACCAGCCTGCGAGAGCTGAAATGATCCTGTTGTGTGTGCAAAGTGACTCTGAAAGTAATAAACTGCAACATCTCTGCTGCTATCTGAAGCCACATCTGTGTTTATGCGGCACAACGTTCTGGGCATTTCATTACAAAGATAACAAGGCTGCAATATATTTGGTGGGGAAGTGGTCTTGTTATTTTTATAACCAACAGCATCAACAAAGCAACAGCGATGCAAACAGCAGCATCTTCGCGGTATCATCTCTGACTCTGCTGATTCCTGCTGCTCTTCAGACCTTTGATCTTCTTGTCGAGCTGCTCCACGCGGTCGCAAACGGTCTTGGTGAGACCTTCCACGATGTCGCTCATCACGCTGAAGTCTGCCACGTTGTAAACGTGAGTTTCCTCTGGAGGTGAGGCAATCGCCTTCAGCTCATTCTCATCAGCATTTTTCACACCTGGAGAGAGAGGAGAGAGAAAACCGAGTGATCCGACTGTCAGCAACGGTGACATGAAAGGTGTTGGAAATAAGTTTTCCATGACGCAACCAGAACATGAATATATACACAGGACTTCATCTACAACAGCAAAACTATTCGCCAGGCTGTGACATGCGCTGTCTGCAACAGGGTTTCTTATTCCATCTCTAAACTTTCCCCCTGCTGAAACTACAAGCTAAAGCTGAAGGCTGACAAGAGCAACAGACTGAGTCCAAAGGTAGCATAGCATCAGGGGTAGTCCGAAATGAAATGCATTAAAAATATTTATAAGACAAGAAGCATCAGCATGAATCTAAGATGCTGCCTGCTGTTCTTGCCTCATGAATATCTGCAAATATCATTAAAGGTCTTTTATTCAATTTTTGTCAGTTAATTAATAACCTGCTATTTCAGCACAAACACAGAACGGCGGAAATGTTGAAATTAAGCTGTGACTGTGCTGAAGAAGAAAACAGAGTTCAGCCTAGAAAACTCCAAAGGAAAAACTGTGAATCTTTAAAGACATCAGCTGGTTTATATGAAGGAGAGCTCAGTGAACCAAAGGAGCTGCACCATTTCAACACATACAGACAGATGTATCATTGTGCTCTGTGTTTGCTATCAACCAGCTGCACGTGTAGCAGAGCAACAGCCGAGTCCATGGTGTGTGGAGCATTTAGTGCTGTCATACCAATGGCAAACAGTTCTATCCCAGCATCCTTCAGGCTCTGCGCTGGGGGTATGACATCATCCTGGGACTTCCCATCCGTGATGAGGATTCCTATCTTGGGAACACCGGGTCTGGAGCCTGACTCGGGTTTGAAGCTGTTCTCCAGGACGAAGGTCAGAGCCAGACCTGGTCGGATTCAAACAAAGATAAAGTGAAAACATGAAGATGCTGAAATAAAAATAAGAAGAGGAGCCATTTGATCTGGAATCATCGCAGCCTCGGCCGTCTGCGATTGGTTTAAATACTCGAAAGTCTGGACTTAGATATTGAGTGCTGTGGAAATTTTGCTTCATTTATCAAATATCTTTTGAAAACCAGATATTTTTTTCACACATTGAAATCTGAAGCAATATTCAAACATAAATATCTCAAAAACCGTTAAACCAGGATCTGTAATTTGGGAACAAAAGTACTGGCTAGTTGAAATATAAAAAAAAGACCCAAAGTCCCAAATTTGGGCACAAACCAGTAAAAAAAACAACAAAAACCTTGTAAATGTCACTTAGTGATATATAGCTGAATTTCACAGATTCGTGTAGAAAACGTGAACATTTTAGTCACAACAATGAAGAAAATGTTGTTTTCATTCAGCTTTCCTGCTGCGTGGAGCAAAGCTGACGAGTCAAAAACATTAAATGTAGGAAAACCATAAAAACATGGTTTACTTTTACTACAACATACTTCTGCATACATATTAAATCTATCATGAGTTGGATAAAGTGCGGGAGATTCGAGCCGTTTATCGTCTGCACTTTTAAAGCAACAGTTACGTCCTGGCTGACAGTTTGAGTGTACTTAAAGTTTCCCACTGAGGTGTAGCGAGGACAGATAAATGCCTCTGAGCCGAGACGTAGCCTCAAGAGTTGCAATCAAAGACTTGAAAATGATTGTTATAGAGCGCCTTATTAGCTCAACAAGGTTTTTGTCTAATGAGCTTGATAACATAATGAGCAGCTGAGTTCAGCTGTGTCCATTAACGACATTACAGACGTCTTCTTCAACTTCTAACAGACTGTTAAAGTCCTGCTGCTCCCTCGAGCGATAGATCAGTTTCATTAGCAACACAAGAAGTTCAATTACATTTTATTTAAAGAGGGTCAAATTGCAACAGCCTGTCTCAAGGTGATCCATACTTCACGGTAAAGACCCTGCAATGATTCCCTATCAACAAAAACAAAACCACGAGGAGGGTCGGGGAGGGTGGACGTCTGTGATAAATCCCTGGGGAGAAACGTGTTTTCTTTTTCGACCCTGTTTGTACTCTCCAATCAGAATAACAGATAAAGTGAAGGCTTCACAGTGAGCTATCAGGACGCCTTCAGACTATATTACAATTTCAGTCTACAAGTGTCAGATCAGTGGGGGAGATTTTTAGGCCCAAACTGAGACTGAATGTTCCTATTTGTGAATATTCTGTCAGATAAAACAAAGCTGTCATAATTCTTTGGTTTTTTTAATTTAAGAGCAAAACAATAGTATTTACAACGTGACCGGAGGGCAGCCACACATGAAACCTTCCAGAGATTTCTAGGGTCAAACTCATAATTTAGAAATGTAACTGCACATCATCTGGATGGTGATGGAAATGCATCAGTCTTTGCTCACAACTCCATAACTAAAGTTTGTGCACGAGGAAGACGCCCACTCAAGTCCAGTCAGTTTGCATTTAATGATATTGACTGTTTTGTGATGTTCACTAAGCCCGAGCAGGTCATCTCCATCCAATCCTGGCTCCTCCTGTCCGTGTGGCGCAGTAACACATGGGCGAGATGCTGAACCCTGAGTCAGCCTGTGCGGACGTACACGTGCTTAGGTATCGTATGTTTTAATATGCCTGATGTTCATGACTCTTGGCCTTTCATTGATATAACCAATAAAATCTGCTCTGGGACTGAAAGTTTACCTCAGGCAGCTTTTGGACAGCTACTAGAAACTCAGCTTAATGCTGATTATTCTTTCGTCTTGAATCTTGTGGACAGCCGGGACCCTCTGCTTCATTAGTGATGCTTTCCACGTGGATTCATTTTTGTATAATTCAGTTTTTAGATTCTTTAATTTACTGTTTCCCCCTCTTCCCAGAACAACACGAAACAAATGAAAGTGCCTGTTGGTAGAGGTGATGGTTGTTTAGTCCAAGAACATCCTGATGAATTCTTGGATGAAGTCATACTTCTATGAAATGTTTCTGCTGGTTTAAGTAACAAACACAAAAAGACTCATTTTATAACTATTATTCAAATAACAGCATGTGCTGCATTCCTGCTTTACCAATCTTGTCCTGAATATCGGTGAATGTCTTTATTTATTTCCTTCTACTGTCCGTTAAAAGTGATGCTGAGACTTTAGAAAGCTAGCCGACCTTCTGATTCACACTCAGCTCTTATCAGCCGAAGGCGGCAAGGTCACCAACACTTGAAGACTAATCCAAAATGAGCTCCCCTCAGTTTAATAAGCTCGGGCAAAAGGACGGGCTTTGGTCCAAGTGCACCTCTGAGCATTATCTGTTCACTCTGATGGGGAGAGCAGACCATAATAACCAGTGGGAGGCTGGGGTTTCGCTTGGCTTCGCACCTGTCAGTGTGTTTCCTCCTTTATATGGCAGATTCTTCACAGCATCGATTACAGACTCTTTAGTGGTGTGAGCGTTCAGATGCCACTCGATCCTGGGGTCTCCACTGTACTGAGCCAGACCTGCGTGCAAAAGTAAGAGTGGAATTTAAACTACACTTAGGTAGTAATATTTAACAGTAACTTAATAACAGATTCCAGTCTGGCTCAGACTTCATCCTCCAAAAACCAGAAATCTTCTCACCAATCCTAGTCTTGTCAATCTCCACTGAAAACGCCTTGACCAGGTTCTCCAGGAAGGTCCTGACCAGCCTGAAGTTGATCCGCCCGATACTCCAGGAACCGTCTACCAGGATCACGATGTCGGCTATGGCTGGAGTCTTACACATAAATCCCGCTTCAGCTTAAAATCACAAGAAGAAAACAGGAATTTAGAAAAGATTTTGAAAACAGGAAAACTCTGGACTTTGAAAAGCTAAATCAGCAGAGGAAGGTTTCCCGCCATGATGGCGGACCACAAAAACATTTATCCTTCTGCCTAACATGTGACTGAGACTATAAACAGGATCCCAAACTTCCACGGCAGCCTACAGCACATACGTGATAAATCTGCACTGGTAAAAGTAGGACAGTTTGATGTGCAGCTTCTGTCCCAAAGTATTACAAAGTGTTTCATTAATTCTAATTCAGTCCAACACAGTATAATTAAACCCTAGAGGAGCGAGGCGCTTCGTTTTAGCAGATGAAAAATAACAGCCCCCTCTGTTGTTTGTCTCAACAGTTTACTGGGTGATAAAACAGACCTGACTCTAATGAGGAAACAGCAGTTCATTTACAAAAGCCAGTGCAGCACACAGTGAGCCAAAGGCCAAGCAAATTAGGAAACAGACATATTTCTGTCCACCAATTATCTTTCACACGGAGCTGAGGAAAGCCGAGTTTGGGTCTCGATGGGAAATACTGCAATCGTTAAGGGTGCTGGGTTTGAATTCAAGAAGCCTCCAAACTGCTTCAAACCGGAGTTGAATATGGCACCTAAAACTCCCAGCAGATCCACTGGAAGAGGGACGCTATACTGGGGAGTTTCCCAGTGGGAACATGTGTAGCTTCATCACCTCTCTGCAGCCCCTCATCCTCTGTTTGCTTTCAGCACCCGCTCCTTTAAAGTCAACTTTCTACTGATTGGCTGTCGGTCACAAAGCATTTGAACAGCAGGTGGGTGTGGCTTCTATGCCTGAGATGATGTAATAAGGATGTCCCCTTTCACTGACAGAATCAAGATCCAAGTTTGTTTCACACTTTTTCTTTAAAACTTAGTTTTCCATCCAGTGGCTGATGTTCAAAGAAAATCAGAGTATATAACTTTTTGAAATTTAAGTGCTTCTTTTAATGATAACATTGCACTTCACAAAAATCCCATGCTAAATGTGAATGAAGACATCCCATCATGTTACAGTTCATGAGTAGTGTTACTGTGGGTTAGCAGCTGCTATAAGATTAACTGCAGCTACTATTTACATGATGCATTCATACACTTACAGCAGGTTTCTATATTTTATTGGACAGTCAACAATATATTATAAGAAGATGATAACTGTCCAGTGTAAGAAAAAATAAACACGATGCACAGAAGAAAGACTGTGAGGGACTTCAGAGACTGTTAGCTACTCTTTATTTCCATATCCCTGCACTGCAGTTTTAACAGGCGTGTGCTCATGTACAGATAGAAACTGCTCAACCTACAGCCAACCGAACTCTGTCGCCTCGAGCTCACCCTGGCCAGCACTGATCAATACCAGGTAAACGAACAGGTGACTGCACCTGCATCTTAATGCCAGCACACCCCTAAACCAACCGTCAATGCAGCGTGAACGAAGCAAGTAGATGAATCCAAATGTCTGCCCCACGGCGATGAATACCACGCCCACCAGCTAGCTTGCTATTAGCAGCCGCTAACATCTCTGCATACACGTTTAACAGCAAGATATTTCACCATCAACTGTAAGTGGAATTCTTACAAATTGGAAGAATTCAGGAAAAACAGCAGCTACAAACAAGCAGATCATTTAAAGCAACAGAGGAAGGTGTTTAAAAGTCTCCAAACACCATCTGGCATTGATATCAGCTGAATCACTGTGCACCAGGAGCTTCATGGCACGGGTCTCCTGTAGGTGTAATGTGTAGGTGCATTATAGTGCATTTCCCATGATTTGATGTTTTGAAGATAGTGCTGGAGATCTGTGTCTAAAGCATCAGTGAAAAAACTCTTAAAAAGGTTTTCAGCTGGGTTGAGATGAGGTGACTGTGACGCTCCAAGCATATGATTCACATTCGTCTCATCAGGCTGTTCACCGAGCTCGGTGTGCTCTGGATAGAGGAGGCCACTGTCATCAGGACACAAGTGCCTCTGCTCAGAGAAGCTTTCTATTAATTAGCAGTGAGCCTTTCATCAAAGTGGAGAAAGCACCATGCCCTCACATCATAAGAGGCCACCAGGTGACATCAGTGTAAGGGTCAGAGGTTCAGGTTTTCCCTTTAATTGAAACCAGGCTACAGATGGCCGTATGGTGCTGTGTTAAACTTTGATTTTGTGTTTCCATGTTTTAGCATTAGGAGAAATACGGAGTGTCATCCAAAAAGATTAAATGCAGAAGCATCCTTTGCCTCTGGGACACAGAGGCTCTCCCTTCTATGTTTAAAAGCTTAATTAAAAATACTGACATGCCCCTTGTGTCATTCTGAATGTGTACTGTGACGGGGGTCGCTCACGGTGGCTTCATCACATGTAATTACCACCATCTGTGCAGCTCTGTGGAATGGCCTCTTTATATTTGCTCAGTTTTGTGGTGCATTTATTAAATGTTTTAGACTCAAAGGTTCAAGCACCATAAATCCACCCTGCGCTACCTGCCCGGCACCAACTGGCAGAAAAAGTTACAAATGGCTCAAGGATATTCACTGATGAGTGGCTTTTAATTTCTTCCTACTAGCAACAGGATTCAAGCAGACGTAAAACCCATCAGGAACCCTGGAGGGTCATTCGGGGAGGATCTCCAAGGTTTAAAATGTGGGAACAAATGAAGCAAGCAGGGACCAGAGACAGGGTCATACTTGCCCAGCATGTTTTCCTTAAACAAATAAAGCTTATCAGTACACACTGACATACAAAAGCGCAGCCATGATGCATACCGATTATAAAAACAGAGCCTCGATGCTTCGCCCTAACAGTGGATTAAGTAGAATAACCATTTTACTCCCAGGAAGAAACACGAGCATTGATTTCAAGCATGAGCACAAATCTGACACATAGTTGGCTCAGTGCTGCTGCGTCTCTATACGTGAGATCTAACGTGTGTCGCTGATGCCCGTGGCACCCAATTACTTATCCTGCAGATGTAAAGGAGAATATTTCTTTCGGGTTATAACATGTCTCAAGAGGTGTATCGTTAAGTGTGTTTGGAGGAGGGCAAGGGCATTCTTCAGCAGTCATTTCATTCATCGCTGACAGGAACTAACTAAGGTATCACTTCTTACAAGTCTCTACAGTGTAGGAATTTAAGCCTCCTCCTCGGTCTTCCAGCCGAGTCTCGGAGCCGCTGTTCAGCGTGACTTCAGATGAAAGCAGTGACACATAAAACACACAATTACTCCGCGGCTCTGGGAAGACGAGCTGTGAGCCTGGCATCAGGTTTGTGTGGTGAGACAGAAACTGAAAGTCGTTTTTGGGTTGCTGTCTGCACCACACAAACATCTGAAAGTTTTGTCTGTATCAATGTGCTGTAGTCTTCTGGTCCAAACTATCATTTTGGAGGCTTAAAGACTTTTGACCTGTTTGTTTTTGCTTTTGATTTAGACAAATAAAAGCAGCTGGAGGAAAGCCTTACTTCAGATGGACGAAGCAGAAACTGAACACAGTGAATCCTCTCTTTGGTCCAGTTTTACTGCACCAAACGCTTTTGTACAAGCTGCTGTGATGCACATGGTCTCGCTTCATGTTGGTGTTGTGGCCACAAGTTTCACAGTGATACCGAGCGATTCATCCGTCATGCCTAAGGACCGGTTCACGACACATTTTAATGCACTGGGTAAGAAAGATTAGTCAGTGTGCAGAGTTGCTGTGGTGAAGCAGCCAAACCACCATCTCTTCCTGAATAAACAAAGCTTCCTGACATGAACCGCAGCCTCTGACAAACCTCAGGGTCACACTGCAGCATCCAACTTCTTCATTTTTCAAAAGTCATCAGCTGTTGTTGTCCAATAAGTGTGTCAAGTGCTGAAAGCGGTGCATGTGTGAGCACTGATGGCGACAACATTAACACGATTTGAGACAGAGGCTCAGGTTGCATCAGCTTCCTGTTTGTTTCTTTGAAGTCTCCCATTGTTTCTGATTCATGCTGAACTGAAGTGAAAGAGCAAATTGTTTCTGAGTCTAGATCGGTTCAAGTCACTAATAAAAGGACAAAAACTTATTTCTCAGTTTATTTCTCCAAAGCTCTGAAGCTTTTTTTCAATATTCAGCCAACAACAGTTTGACAAATGAAGAACCTTCAGCAGTCTTGGGCTGAGCTGAGAAGACTTTTTATAAAGTGCTGTTTTAACTCTGTAACACAAAATAAATAAAGAGATATTTTCTAGTTTGGAATGAACTATTTTGGTGTTATTTTTAGTTTGCCAGATTTGGCATTAAATGAAACGATACAGCTTGAAAAGACCGAACTAAACACAGAATCGTCTAAAGATGAAGGATTTGAACAGAATTAAAGATGGAAGAGGCGGATTCTTCTTAGTCAGCACAGGAAATGAAACAGAAGGGCAAAGCAGTGCTTGGGGGCAGCAGGTGAAAGAACTACCTCTCTTTTAATAGCACGTCTGGGAAAAGACTAGTGCCTGGACAGATGGCAGAAAGAGGACAAAAGACAAAGAAGAAGAAGAACTGGGGAAAAAAAGTGGCAGACGCGTATTAAAGGATGAAAGTACACAAGTGAGTCTGCTGCGAATACCAATGCTGTGTTTTTCTCTGCTTGATTTCCTAATGCCCCCCTTGGCATTTGTTTTCTTTTATTTCTTATTCTCTGTGAGTGCGCTGCACTGATTCTCCTCCAGCACTAATCATCAGCACTGCTCTGTTTTATTATGCTGTAATTGCAATGCACATCTATATTTTCACTTAATAACTACTGTGCACACACTAATCACACGAGAAGCAGCAAACAGGATAAAAGCAAACTGGATAATGTGAGCATACAAACAAAAAAAAATGGAGGTAAAGAGACACGCAGAGAGAAAAGAGGGCGGGGCCGACACACTCTGAGCAATGAGTGTAACAACACAAGCGACTGACGTTTGTTATCACACAAAGGAAACACTGTTTGGTTTCACAGCACAAACTGCAAAGGAAGCACACAGACCGTTATCGTCACAGCTCCATTAAAGCGGACTGACACCTGTTTTTACTACAGCAGCAAAAATGAAGAATATCATTGTTTTTGGGTATTTTGCAAAAACTGTAACATTAATGACTTTGTTAGAGGCCATCCTGTGTCTGTGACGGTGTTTTTGTCCATTCTGTTTACCTCTATGATCCATATTTGTTTAGCTTCCATGTGCTTTCGAGTTTCATCGTGTGTATTTCTGGTTCTTTGTTACTTGTTTATTTGGTCGTGTCCTGCTCGTCGTGGTCTCTGTCGCTCAGTCTGCTTTGTGTTTCCTGTTTTATTTTAGTAGTGCATTGCTTTGCTTCCCCTTTCTCCTTATGTGTTGATTTGTTCCTCCTGTGTTCTCACCTGCTGCCCTCGTTCAAGTCCTCACTCTCTGCTCGTGGTTGTGTCGTCCCTGTTTGCTGTGTGCTTCCTTTTGTGCCATGTTTCCCTCGTAATGTTCTGGTTGTTAATTATTAGTTGTTTGTAGCTTATAGCTCCCAGTTTGTAGTTTTAGAGTTTCATGTTTCGTGTTTTTTATTTAATCCCTTTGTGTTTGAATCCGACCTCTGCCTGCCACACAGTGGTACCTGCCACAGGCTCACATGAGCAGCCACTAAGTACAAATGAAGGAAAGGGTCTTAGAAACCTTTCGTTTTCTAAAGATGTGTCTATAATTTGGTGTTTTCATATACATGTGCAATAATAATGTGAATAAAGCCACGTTTGAGATCGATGTCATATAGAAATGTTACTAAAACAATGAACTTTTATTTTGAAATGTAAAACTAAAACTCGTTTTAACTTTGTTTAAAGGCAAAGAAACAAAAAAGTAAACACTGGTTGAAAAAGCACAAAGCTAACAAAAGTCAACAATGGAGGGAGGAGAAAAGAGCAAAGGTCAAAGGTCAACCCAGTGTGACACCAGCTGGGATAAAAAGAGCAAACAGAAGAAACATGAGGAAGTCTCCTCACAGGAACAGTCTGCGCAGAGCATCAGTTTTCTATATCTTTAATAATCCTGAGATACAACTTTGTTCCCACACAGAAAGTTGCAGTTTTATATGTTTTGATCATATTGTAACTGAAATGTTGTCTGCTGTTCACACTTTGCCTCAGAACAGAGCCGAGCGTCAGCCCGAAGACGAGCGCAGCTGACTGACAGTCAGCTGGGATCCGGTACTGAGACTGAGACTGGCTCATCTGCTGGGATTTTACTCATATAACCAAGTTTTGTATGTTACCATGAGACTGTTTGCATCAAGGAATTAGTTCATCCCTGATGATGATGATGATGATGATGATGATGATGATGATGATGATGCATTATTAAAATAAAGGAACTGGGTTGCTCGTCCACTGCAAAGCAAACTACAAACATGTCTCTAAATACACGTAATGAGTCAGCATTTCACACCTGTGGGAGCAAAGATTCGGTTTTAAACCGATTCTGTAATTAAGCATTATTTTCTTTCACTGTCACAATCCAGCTGTGAGCCAGCTGTGTCTCTGTAGCTGTTTACTTCCTGATATAATCATTGAACAAAGTTGTCATGAATTAGGAGAGAAAAGTGAGTTTCAGTCATTAACAAAGACTGTTGGCCCCCCCACACCCTCTAGCAGATCATTACATGAAGGAACCTTTTAAAAACAAGCGCGTCCATGCTCACAGGTGTACACACGGGTGATCACACCCACAAACTACACCCTTTTTGGCTCCTACCTCAAAGCACACTGTGTTCTGTTGATCTTATGTGCTGCACAATAATGTTTAATATTTAGTATTTACTGTCATATTCCCATATATCATTGTGATGTTGTTTATTCTATTACTCTTGTTCTCTTCTGCTTGTTTTCTTTTTTCTTTCTCAGCAGGTGATCCAGGTGATTGATATATGCATTTTTTTTTCTCTGCCCGTTCTGTTGGTTTTTGTCTTTTGCCCTTCTCCCCCGTCCCTCTTCTCAGCTGTTTCTCTTTCCCTCTTTCTTTCTCCCCTTCTTTCCCCCAGTCAAGTCTGTCCCGTATTCAGTAAGTGAAAATAAAATAAACAATAAAAGGTGAATCAAATGGACCATTACGGCAAGGCTGGGATGGTCAGTTTGGTAAAGTAAATCCGTTGGGCATCTTTCTTTGCCTTTAGACAACAATTCTGATGGCAAAAGAGCCAAACGGGACAGGCAAAAAAAAAAAAAAAAAAAAAAAAAAAAAACCAAAGACTGTTGGGTTTTCTTGGTATTTAAATAAAAATAAATAGACAGCATGCTTCACCTGTCCTGCAGCTCACTGTGCTGCAGTGTACAGATGCCGTTTGGGAAGGTGGGCAAGAAGAGCGGCAAACAGACACTAGCCAAAAACAAAAAAAGCTTCATTGATGGTTTCTTCAACCAGATCATAAAAAGACCTTTAAGTCTTTCAGGTCGAGAAGTCAAAGCACAGCTGAGACAGGAAGTGTCGAGACCGGCGAACACAGGACATGACCCGAGTCAGCTCAGTGTAAACAATATTATAATGAGTCTGTTTCTCTTTACTGATATTACATATTCATGAGTGAAAGCAGGGCCCACAGCTGGGTCCAAGCTCAGCCTGATACCATGTCCACAACAAGGCAGCGTAACTGTCAGGTTACAGGTTCAGTTACATTCACTGTGTAATGAATGAGTCACGGTTCATGTTTCCTTTCCATTATGTTTACACAGTGTGTGTGTGGCTGCTGCTCGCATGGATTTAGACAAGACAGCGATCAGCAGAGCTGCAGCAGAGAGACTGCATGAAGATTTGAAAGAATAAAGTCTCATGTTTCAATCAGAAAGCCACACTGACAACAAAGCAGGATGCTGCAACGAAGCCCAGACATCCAGCCCGTCTCAGGAAGCACCCAAAACTCCTTATCACACCGAGTCCATGAGCCCACAGCCACCGACTGTTTGATGAAGCTTATCTGAAGCGCATGTGCAACATTTCTGGCTTTAAAATACAGCGTGTCTGTGATTCTTTAGCAGTGTGAAGCTTATTTAGGTGGAGAAGTAGCAAAGCAAGTCCAGCACTTAGCAAGACGCCCGAGGCAACAGCAGAAGAGCTGCGTTGCCAATATCTGCTGTGTCAAAGGTGAGCTAGCCCACCTGAACGCTTTCTCTGATGGGTTTGTCTACAGTAGAGCTAACCTACGTGCCGGGAAGTCAAAGGTCGTGAGAGAAACTCAGCGTTCAGCTGAGTTCAGATTCCACATGGTCATCTGCCTGGAAAGTTCAGCAGGTACAACAGTAAACGTGGTTTTCACAAAACGTCTGTGCCTTCCTGTTTCCCATCATCTGGATCATCATAGTCACCTGGAAACAATGATGCAGTATCTACCTACTTATGTAACAAAAACTGTTTACTTAGAAAAGACCAGGTGCTCTGCAGATTGTTAAAGAGTCGCTGAGAAACAACGAGACTGTGGAAAACCGCCTCGTCCAGTTTCTGTCGGGGACATTAAAGCGGAGCAGGTTGTTAGCACGCAGCCCAGTAATGTCACAAAATCACAGAGTGATTGTTAACTACTTAATTTCATTTATTCATTAATATTCACACTTTAAATATCCAGAACTTTTTCACTTTACATAATTATCTTTGAATTATGGAATATTACAGATAAGTTATCTCTTGAAAGAAAAGCCAAAGCGCATATTAAACCTGCATTACTCCTAATGACCAGCAGGGGGACCTCCATTAGTTACAAACACGACTTCTACTGGCACCGAAGTCAACAGGAAAACAGGCTTAGTGAACAGTTTCCTGGTGAGTTTATGGGTATAGTCACTAGTCTTAATTGATAAGGCATGAAGTTATTTTTTATAATTTATGGTCACTGTTAGAGTCAGAAAAGAGAATAAACATGTTGTGTTAATCAGATCTGACTTATGACTAATCAAATCCAAGCCTGCAGTGTGCCATCAGCTTTCATAACACCAACATGGTGACGGTCAGAATGCTCCAGGCTTAACGAGATGTAATTGACCAACAGGCGAGGTCCCAGTCGTCAATCACCGATACTCACGCAACTCATTTGTTTTCATTAGACCTTGAGCAAGGCACTAAGCTCCAATTTGCACAAATGAAGCTTCTCAGCTCCTGGTTTTCCTGCAGTGGTCACTCCTGCTGGAGTGGTGAACACGCGAGCTCAGCATAAAGAGAGCGGCTGGAAAAACAAAGGTCACAAATAAGTAGAGAAACACGGTCATGTGCACAGTGTGCAGAAACAAGCTGCAGTGCTGCAAATCTAAAACAGGTTCAGATACATGCAGCAGTATTAGGCCAGATAGTTATTCGTGATGTAGAAATCTCATTAAGTGTCAAATGAATGATCTGCTTTTTATCGTTGCCGAGCCTCTGGAAGGAACGTCTCCAGCTACGGGGCGCAGAAATTAACTGGCTGGATGAACCTGAGTCACAAGCTTGCAGTAGATTAATGCACCTCATCAGAGTCAACATAAATCTAAACAGGGACAGGCGAGCTCATGAGTAGTTGCCCATTTCAGCCGTGAGAAGCTGAGTGAGAAACAAAGGTCTGAAATACAGCTCAGAGGTGATTCTCCGGTCAGCATCAAATATTCTCCAAAGAATTTTGTAATTTAATTCATTATAACATCGAGACCAAGCTACTACAATCAATTTGTCTTCATTATGGCGTAAAGATTTCTTGAAGGTTGTTTCTTGAAGGCTCTGAGCCCTCAGCAGCATTCTGCCACAGTGACTTCCTGTTACCACGATGAGTCTCAGCTCGTGGGTGGTGAGTGAAAATTTTGCTTTCAGGTGTCGGGCTGTGGCAGGAAACATTTATCATGCAAATGCAGGAAAAGTAAGGAAAGGTCCACTGTTTGGGGTAATGGCACCCAATTTGAAGCAATTTTGATCAAAGACTTCTTTTTCACGTTGTACATCTAACTGTGTGTAACATTAAATTACTCTAATTAACTGTAACAAGTTTTCAAGAGGGTGTAATATTTCTGTTGGAGAGTGCGGAGCTGAGAAGTTCAAAAAGCCAAACTTCTTTAAAAGTTCTGGTAGAAAAGGAACAAACCCAGTCTGAAGGTGTTCCTCCTGTAGCTGCATGAACACATCAGCCACGCACAGCTGGCCAACAGATGTGCATCACACCACGGTGTGATTAGGTCATGTAAAGTCAGGTGCAATGAAATAATTATCCAGAAAATGCAGTGCTGTGCAAAAGTCTTGAGTCTTTCCTACGCTGGCAGTATGATTGGGATCGTCGTCACGGTGATAATGAAACGATCTGATGTGGCGGCTCAATAGCTGAGCGTACTTTTCAGTGCTTCTGTAATAAGGCCTCTTCTAACAACAGAGCCTCCACTGTGTTTGACAGATCACCTCCTCCATGCGTACCCACTCATCACTCGTTACCACCTGTTGCTACTGATTCAACCGGGTTCTTGTATAATTGGGCGTCTCTGCGCCTTTTCCTGCCTCCTACTGTTCACTGAGGCCTCTCAACATCTGAAGAACAACTGAAGGAGGATGAACTCGGGTCCTGTGTCACATCTTTGCTGCTTTTGTTTTCTTATTTTTTTAAAAGATACGACTTTCAGATACTGTCCATCTGCCGAGTGGTTGTTTATGGTTTGTCCTTCACGTGTCCAGCTCACTTAACTTTTTTAAGAATACACTACACAGCATATTGAGATTTACTAATACTGAAGATCTTTGAGAATCACCTTAGTGGTGCAGAAATACTATTGTATACCTGTCAGACTGTTATCTGTGGCAGGTTTTATAGAGTCAACTAAACAACCCCCCTTTTTTTAATAGACGTTAATAACAAAGTGCTTAAAGATCAAATTTTAAAATGATTATTTACACAGAGCAGGGTCATTGTGTAAGCTAGGTGCTTTTTTATTCTTGAGTGATTCATAGATCAACGTTAGCAAACATAAAAATCCCTCTGAAACTGCTCAGGTACAAGAACTGAAGTGAAGTGAGTGAAAGCACTGAAAGACGTTCAGAAAGTCCAGAGAACCATTTACCCCAAAATAAAAGAAACGATGGCTCCAAACAAAGTGTAAAGAATCGGCACCAGTTGCAGTATTTATTCTTTGCCAGGAGTAGAGAAATGAATCCTTGCCCTACAATAAAAACGAGACGTCTCTCATGTGAGACTGGTGCCCCAACAACAGGTTCACCACTGAGGAGAGGAGCTGTGATTGGGAATCATCCAAACATGAACTTTTCCTCCGCCTCAGTAGAAACACTCAAAGCTGGAAAAACATTGTTCTTCTTGTGATACTGAGGAAAACACTCAATACTGCTTTCAGTACCACAGGGGAGAAAAGGGATTTTATATATAATTAGAGGAGCATATTCAAATTAACCAATTATAGCACTAATGTGTCTGATAAAGTGAAACACTAACACTACATTAATGCTTGTTGAAACAGGAGATTTCCACATTTAAGCTTTTAGTGACGGAGGGCCCGGGTGCAGGGGGCGGCATAAGACACAAAAACATTCAAATAATATCCGAGCATAGATGTTGTTTTTCTGCAGCCAAAAGTGACGTTACCTGTATGAGAGGGTGGAGCTACAGGTAGGTGTAGGTGCTAGCTAGCTTGTTTGGCACGCTGCATCCTTGGAGACGTAGGTAACGTCTGCTTGGTGCTCATTTAACAGACTAATAAAATACCAAAATTTCACTCATTAAAACTGAAGCAAAGGCTTTTCAGTGAGCTGTTAGCAGAGTTAACTACTCCGCAAGTCATATAATTGTGAGATAATTGCATCATAAATGCATTAAAAAGACTGTTTCTGTGACTTCTGTTAACTGAGGTGAAAAAAAGATCTGGTGTCATGAAAGAGGAAATGTAATATTGAGATAAAAACGTTCGCTTTCTGCTGTAGAGGTCATTAAAAACATCAAAGGGTGAGATGCAATGAGATTCTGGGAGGGCAGACCACCTGTTTCCTAGGAAGACTAAAGAGTTTCCACAAGTCTTTGGAGAAATCGATCATTATCATCAAAACTTTCAGAAACCCTGAAAACGTGAGTTGCATTTGACACGAGCAGCAGGATTTCTAAGACTGCCATGAAGTGCTTTGTTTCATTTAAATAAGTTTTGTTATAAAATATCAAATGCTGTGGAAAAGATGCACAGTGGCAAAAATACCACCCCACAGATAAAGAACATGGTTCCAGTTAAATGCACAGGAAATGGAACAGCGCACATCCTGTCCTGCACACTTTGACAGTCTCGATCGACTGACTGCAGGAAGGAAGAACCACAGTGATGAGTGCAACACAGCAAAGATTAAAAAAGAGACAGTTTCAAGCTAATTAGCAGACGTATTAGTGAGCAAACGTTCACATTCTGGTAGAGTTTTCCACCTAGAGTACAAATCCTCACAAACCGGAGGGCAAGCAGATACACTGTGATTAGCACAGGAAATATTATCTCAGGGTTACTCGTACATCTTCATTTTTTCTTCCTTTTCCAGAGTCAAGAATCCAACTCCAGCTTCCACCGGCGCAGCATTAAAGGCTCCCTGCAGATGAATCAGCACTTGGCTGCAGCCCATTTTCAGAAAAGATAAAACTGACAGCAAGTCAATCAGGACAAATCAATGAACTGTTTCAAATCAAGACCCCCCCCC
>NW_024582763.1:130863-151108 GCF_018398535.1 Haplochromis burtoni
CACACACACACACACACCCACACACACACAGAACTGTGGTAATTGCACCTGTCAGGGCTGACTGAGCCAAATTGTGCCTAACTACTACATAATTACTTTTTTTGGGAATCAGCATAGAAGCTGAAGATCCCAGACTGGAGCCTTTATGAGGTGTGTCAGTCGGCCTTCAGCTCATGACACCAGCTGTGACTGTATATCCCTGGATTCAACCTGCTCCAGTGTCTCTGGCTTTAAAAACAACCCACAGCTGCCCACTGCCCTCTCTACAGAATCACACACTAGATGAGTGCAGACACACAACCTGCAGACGTCGTACGATATGTTCTCGTTACGATGTCTGAAAAAGACATTACAATCTTCTGTTGTAGTTCCAGTGATAACAGCTGAGCTTAGGTTGCACTGAAGCACAAAGAGACACACAATGAGTCGCACATCTTTAGACTTAAAGACTTTAAGACTAAATGAAGGTTTCCACGGTTTCCAGTTCTCCTTCATTACCTGCGGTTAAAGCACCCGGAACTTTCCAGAACAACTAAATCTGCTGGGCAGGTTCATGGACTCTTGTATATAATATGAATATAATAACATCACACTTACACTGTTTTTTCCTTCTCATCCCTGTGATGCATTCAGGTGCAGACATAAAGTTTCAGTCACAGCAGTTCAGCATCTAACTGAGCTGCAGAAACATCACTTTAATCTCTGCTCGTGACCACTCTGACGCAGCACCTGCAGGCTGTCGGGACTTTTACTAGATTAACTCAACTTCTGTTCATTTTAGCTTCCTGTTATGACATTATTAACACTGGTTCAAATTAGAGACGGCACGATACCACATCTTTATGTCCGATACCGATACCATAAATTTGGATATCGGCCGATACCGATATGAATCCGATATAGTGTGTTTTTAATCAATAAAACGGTTTTTTTAATATCTTGCTGCATTTTGTATAAGTTCATACTCACGTTTAAATAAACATCAACACTAAAGCTATTCTGTTATATCTGTATGTAAAAAATACACTGCACCCAAAATATTTCATAGTTCAGCAAAACTGATCAATCTAATGAACTTAAACCTGCTCCATCCTCCCTATTCTGGTATTTTAAAGAGTACTTAGCAGAAATATTAAGCAACCTAACTAATAGGGTTGCAAACTCCCAGCAAAAAAAATAGGGAACCACCCCACCCTCCACCTCATGATGCTTAATCGACGTAATCAACTTTAATTTGATGCAGTGTGAAAAAAATGCACAGAAATAAATTATTTTTCAAGAATAATTAAATAGATTCAACATCTTTCTTCAACAGAACTGCAGACTGCACAGATGGTATCCCAAAGGAAAAAGTACTATAGCTTACTAGGGTATATTAGACTTAACAGTTACTATATACAGTAATGGACTTCTATACATTTTACATCAGATTAAAACTTTGGGTGTAAGATTCAGATAATTATTTATTAAAAGCTCGACATTTTAAATGAGAATAAGAAAGAAAAGTATGTCTTTGTGCCCCCTTTTCCCTGTTCATGCCCTATCGGCCCCCCTGGCTAAACTTTGCTAGATCCGCCCCTGCACAGTTACCAGCCGTCAGCTACGTAGAAAAAGATCCTGGTGTAGAAAGTAATATTAAATAAATTCTAACAACAGCTTATCAAGCTTAAACGTGCTGCTGTTGTTCAGCCGCTGGTTTCCTCTTTCTGGTGCAAGTGGGCCAAAAACAACAAGAGAGACGATCAGCTGATCATTGATCAGTTTCAGATTGAAGTAGCAGCGGAGGAGGAGGAGGAGAGGAGGAGAAGCAGAGAGAGTCAGGAGAGATGAGAGAGAGAGAGAGAGAGAGAGAGAGAGAGAGAGAGGCAGTCGCTCCATATATCGGTTGTTAAGCTTAACGTGGGAATGCTTTACAAACATTCAGAGATGAACTTACACACTTGCTTTACTTCTCTCTGGGAAAACTTCCTCGGAGATGAAATGCTGGTTTGGTAGCGAGGCTACAAATACACACAGCCGCTCTATCACGTGACACACTGCTCGCACGTGCTACGGTTATGAGCTGAGTTACGCTGTGTCAAAAGTTTTGTGAGGTGCTTGTTTGATATTTAATGGATCAGATTACATTTTTTATTTCTCTCCGATATCCGATCCAGTAATTTAGGTCAGTATCGGACTGATACCGATACGTAATATCGGATTGGTCCAGCTCTAGTTCAAATATGAAACATTCAAACAAAGGAAGAAGAAGAAGAGCTGTTTTGTTTTGTACCATTTCCTCTGTCACTGTGGGCATTGTGGCTGTATGGGTTGGGCTATCACCACACGTTCAACCTCCACTGCAGACACTGACGGAAGTGAGCAGTCACACAACTGGGGCAAAAAGAGCAAAGCTCCAAAAACACGACCCATAAATCTACAAACACCTCATTAACGCTGAAACTCCAAAAGTCTAGAACCGTTATTATCTGTGTTCAGAAACAAGAATATGAACAGTAAGAAAAAACTGTTTATCAAACAGTGTCGGCACGGTTTAATTTCCTCTTCAGTTCCCTTCTCAGCAGAAGGAGACAAGCTCGATTTCAGTGTTACCTGAAGACAGAATAGTGTTAAAGTTGATCTAATCTCATCATAAGGTGATAGTGAACTTTCCTCACTGCGCGCAGGTTGAGCAGGTGACAACACACCTGTCACCAAAGGGCTGCTGCGACTTCTTGTTGACATTAACTTCACGGGTACGCTGCCACCACCGGGGACGGAATTCACACGAAGCTGTAAAAGACAGTCTGTGTGTGCAGATGTGAGAAGCACACACAGCAAAAGACAGAAGATGAGAGACGAAGAGGAAGAAAACCTCAAGCTCTTTAATGAGCAACGTCACAAGACTCAGAGAAACTGAAACCATAGGAAGTCCCACGGGGCTTACACACACACACACACACACACACACACACACACACACACACACACACACACACACACACACGCCGACTGCACACGACTCGCACACAGACAGAGCAAAACTGAGAAGTACAGTGTGTGAGACAGGCAGCACTGAGTCACTGTGGCTTCGACTGCAGCTGTTTTTCCAACAAGCCGGAAGTGTCACTTCCGTTTGCTGAATTTTTTTTTCAACTACAAAGTAAAAAAAGAAAAAGCGAGAAAGTAAAAACTGCACAAAAGTCCTTCGATTGGTCACAATAATAAAGGTTAAATCCAATATGTTCCAGGTATAAATAACACAGATGGTGAATGTGTGTCAGTGTGTTTGTTCTTTTCCTTCTCCCTCTTTAAATTCAAAAATACTTTCACACCCTGCAGTGACACGACAGAGGAAACGCTTCAGACATTTCATGAATGCTAAAATACATAAAGCATCACTGTTATGAGAAAAAAGCTCCATATTTATGGTAGTTTCACTTCAGCGGGGAGAGAACATGAAGCCAAAGAGTTGATTTAATAAAAGTTGAGATTATTATTTGATCCCAAAACAAAATGTGTCTTTGTGCTTGGTACAACGCGCAGTGAAATGTTTCTTGTAGTTGGTCACCAGGTTTGCTCAGACCACAGGAGGGCTTGGGCCACTCCTCTCGACACAAACTCTAAATAAACCTTTAGCTTCCTTGGTTGCTGCTTGGCAACTCGAAGCTTCAGCTCCCTCACACGTTTTCTGCAGGGTTGCCGTCTGGAGACTGAGGAGGCCACTCCACGACCTCCATGTGCTTCTTCAGCCACTCTGTTGTTACCTTGGCGGGGTTTTGGATCACTGTCATGCCATCAGAGCCATCTTCTGAATGAGAGGAGTTCCTCGACCACGATTTTAATGGCGCATGACCCCATCGGACCTTCAATGTGGTGAAATCATTCTGTACCAGCAGAAAAACAGTCCCAAAGCACAGCGAGTCCACCTTCACGCTCCGGTGTTGGGGAAGATGTTCTCGGGGTCATGCTCAGCATTACCAGACGAGCTGATGCCACAGTTCACTGTTGGTTTCCTCTGACCACGGCACTTCCTCCCACACTTCCTCTAAATCATTTACATGTTCAGCTGCTCGCTTTCTCTCTCCACTAAAACGAAACTAAAACGAAACTACCATGAAATTAAAGATGATTTATTTCTGTGACAGCATATATACACACTCCCGTATCACAGCTGAAGCAAGCATCTCTAAGGTAAAGGCCATCAGTCATTTTCTGGCATTGGTGTACATTTCCACTGATTTCAGACAAAGATCCAAACACTGAGGGCAGAGGGTGAGTGAGGAGCGGCACCGAGGCCAGTTTATGTTAAACAAGGACTGAACCGGAGGATGGTGGACTGCTTCACCTCTCAGACTCTACAGCTTCATTAGGTCTGAGAGTGAAATGTGGAAGCAGAAATTGGGCCTCTCTCTTTAACTGTTGTTTCCTTGTTGGAACAGCAGCGTGTGAAGCAGTGTTTGTGTGACCAGGACAAACAGATTAGCTTCATTAGTCTTTGCACTCAGAGCTCAGCCGACAAAAGGAGCATCGTTAACCGCTTTACACCGAGTTCCAGTTACCTTCATGCTGTTTGTGGCTGTATTTCTGCAAACAGTGGTTGAGTCAGTGGTTCTATTATTAAAATATCCTTAAAATGTCGCTTTGATGTCCTCAAAGTTTGAGACAAAGAAAATTATCACAAGTGTTTGGACTTCCATTCAAATACTGGGCTCTAATTAAGTTTTACCCAATACTAATATTTGGGAATAACGATGTAATTGTACAAATACTGTAGCAACATCAGCAGCTATAAATAGATCCAAGTGCTGGTTTTATCATCCCTGCAGCAGCAGCTCGTCTCTGCAGGTCCAACGGTGGCTGTTGGCCTTTTATACTCGTGTTTAAATCTATTTTTATGAGGGGAAGTTTGACCACTGATGTCATTTTCAACACACACACACAAAAGCTAATTAGATGAGTTGTTTGTCAAACAAGTGATGTGGGGAGAAAATAAGAGGAAGCAGAGAAAGGTGGACAGACAGAGGAGAAAATGTGTTATTATTCAAACAAGCACATGAGGCTGAATATGAATCATCTGCCAGTCAAACAGAGAGAAGGTAAAGAGCCTCATCATCGAGGAATATGTGAAGAAAAGCGATGGGAGAAAGGGAGAAAACACCAAAGAAAGAAAGCTGGCAAGAGAAAGGTTAAAGGTTAAAATGCTGGGCACCAATCCAGTGAGGAGAGGCTCAGGAAATATACAGAAGACGGAGGAAGGAACACAGGTGGGAAAAGATAAGAGCAGCAGAGATATAAAGGCAGCAACAGTGTGACAGTGAAAGAAGAGGTGATAATGAGAGAGGGAAGACAAGGAGGAGAAAAGAGAACATTTGAGCCAAAGCATGAAGACAACAAATCATAAAGCAGCACAAACTGAACAGGACTCGACACCTCCGGGGTTTGAACCCTATTGAGACAAAAACAGAGCGAGCCAGAGAGCGAGACAAAAGATGCAGAAAGAAGTGGATGAAATGTCTTTTCTCCTTTTTGAATCTAGGAAAGAACAAACTGACAGTCAGTGCAAAAACACCCAGAGGGAGAGACGAGCTGACTGGATATTTACAGCATGGAAACAGAGACTGAAGCAAACAAACAAAAAAGGCAGAAAATCATTAGAGGAATTGACAGATATGCTACTTTGTATTCCCACGGTGGAGACGCCAGGATGGAGAAAAGGCTGTACTGGAGCATGGACGTTTTACACTGAATGACACGGATACACAAAGGTTAATAGTGATCAATATATATGGATAAGAAATGCAATAAACAAACAAGCCCGTTTCTCAGCTCGCAGCCTTTTATGGCAAATCTGTGCAGACAAAGATTTTTGCTCCCTCGTTTTCCTCTTTCAGAGTACCAGATGTCAAAACCCACGCCAAGCATTTCCATGCAGCTGGCTCTGTGATGTAGCTGTCCTCTGGTCCTTCTCCTTGTTCCTCCATCTGCGTCCCTTCATTTCTCTCTCAGATCTAAATGAGGTTGTCACAGTGTCAAATAGGAGGCGATGGAGCTTCATCTGCACTGAACCCACATCACCACCACCCTCCTCTCCCTCTCCCTCCCTTTCCAATTTCACTAAATCAACATCTCTTCTCCTCTGGCCTTCCTAGAGCCCTCCACGTTTGATGTACTGGTTCATCATTCATCTTTATTTGTGGCACTGCAGACTGACATTACTGTGTTGTTGTTAAAGCTGCTGTGTGAGTCCTCTTCCTGCAGTTGGAGGACGCTGTGTGCTGAAGCTATCTCAGCCTCCAATTCCAGACTTATTAATGGCTAATGAATCACGTGCACACATTTTACAACAACAGGGAAATAAGAATAATTACACCCATGTGGCATAATTACTTAGCCTTAAGTACAGTGCAGCTTTTCCAATTTATGCAATGATCTCGTATGGAACACATTCCCATATGAAACCTACTATAGCATAACTGTATATTAGTTTTAAATCAGACTGAAGCAGATAGCAGAAGGACCTTAATGATCACATGCAGAATACCTAGCAGGCTTTAAACCTTTGTTTCAGAGGGCCAATCACAGCTCTGTCAAACTGCAAAGCCTAACCGGAGTGGTGCACGCCTGGCTGGCTCACCTTGATTGTTCAATAAGTTTTTCTTTGTTTCAGTGCAATTTGTCAAACTGTGTCTTTTCACATAGAAAGAAAAACAAAGGTTAACATGTGATAAGAACTCGCAGAGATGGAGAAAGATGAGGATAGAAGAGGAAGATAAGAAAAACTAAGGACTGTTCAAAACTCAACTTTTTAAAAATATAATTTGCTGAACTTACATGAAATGTCCCAACTGGTTTTTTAATCCGCTGATGTGCGATGTTTGCTGAAGATGTCTCCAAGTCTGACTCAGAATGCAGGGAAATTCAATTATTTTGTAAAATTAAAGGTTTTACTGGGCAGATGCAGGCTAAACTGGGTAGTTAGTAGTATTATGGGGCATAGCAGACTGGTATCCATCATCACTGCCAAGTTAGGTACTGGGAAGCAGCAGATACATTATAAGACATCATTGAAATAACTCTGAACTGGAATGTACGGCTTCTTTGATTCTGGAAGAAGTTTGTTACCATTATTAGTCATTTATAAAGGCTAAGGGTTAAAATTCTCTTGTAACATGAGCCCTGACTGCATTAATCCACAAACAGCGCTGGACTTCAACAGCACAGGTCAGCCAATTTCAGCCCCTTCACATTATAAAAACACAGAAATGATTATGGAGCTCAATTCTAAGTGACTCATTTCCTCCCACTGCACTGCTACACAGGATCTTAGGCTTCCCCACCTGCAAACCCCACGTCTCCACCCTGATTACACTTTTATAGATCCAGAGAGGCCAGCTCCATGCTGATGTAAAAACTGATAAATCACCTGAAAAATAACATTTATTTTTCCAACCTTTAAGAGATGAATCATCTTGAATAAAACTCTGCTCACATACACATATTTTGAGTGCACGAGTATATAAACGACAGGGAAGGAATCCATCACATATTTCTGACCTGTTTGCTTTAGTTATTCTCATATCTGAGCTTTTTATCTAAATCAGGAAGCTGCTCATTTCTGACTGTAAGGCAGTCGTGCGAGTAAAATAACAAGCCCCACCCAGACCAAATGACCAACTCACTGGACCCTGTACGCCCGCCTCATAACTCCGTGTAACCCCTCCCCTCAGTAAGAACAAACGCTTCCAGAGATTCATCAACACTGAAAACACTGAACGCTTTCCCAAATCCGACTATGATGGGGAACATTACAGCCTGATTTTCTGTACCTGTGCCCAGAAACAAAATCAAACAAAAACATGAACGAATCCACATCAACATGTCAGAGTATTGACAAATGCAACAGTGCAGATCCATATCGAAACCGTCTGTGTGCAGCTGTTTGATGCCGCAGATGACTCACTTTTCATGCCGTTTACCCAAGCCTGACTATCCGTCCACACCCACCGTCTCACTTTGGTTCATCGATGCAGAGAATTGATCTGCCCAGAAAAATACAAGTTATACCAAGTGTATCACCTGAAAATTTGCAAAGCTTGGTTCACGTAGTTTATGTGGGAAAAAGTGTCGCAAGTTGCCTCACTGGACTCAAAAGGGTTTTGACTCAAGATGCTAAACACAGAAACACTGAAGCTTCACTTCCTTCCCACTTATATGAATTTTGTTTTAACATTTAACGTCTCTTTTGAATTTAGATTTTTCTTCTGACATCCAGATTATACCAAATGAGATAAAACAGTCTGATCAGTTAATGCGTGCATTGCAAAAACAATCTCTAACCAAGTGCATCCATCAGACATTCAATGCTGCAAAGACTGTAAAGATCAAGCAAAAAGATGCAGAGTCATAAAAACGATGCACCAAAAGATTCCAGAGTTTCATAAAAGGTTTGTCTAAACTTCTACAGACTGCAGATTGATTTGTGTTAACTTGTCGATTCAAATTGTGTTGAGGCTTCAATCCATGCATTATACAAACAGCTGCAGGCGCTCATTGTCTCCAACTCTCTCTCGTGTTCGTGGTTTTAACTCTTAACAGAATTATCTGAAAAATACGAAAAGAAAGTCATAAAAGTCATGCGCTCAAGTGTTGGTGAGTGAAGTTATTTTTCTCTTGCTAACCACAAATTAGGAGGCATCTGTGTCTTTGTGTTGCATCGTTACTGTTTATGGATGCAACTTGCAGGCTTGCTCACATTTCCCATCCGCCTCACATTCAAATATGTTCTGGCTCCTGAAAAAGCCACAGAGGCCAAAATGCTAAAAACAAGGCTTCGAAACAGAACCCAGACAAATGGGTCTATGGGTTCATTACGTCTCCAATCTTAATTTAAAAAGCTTGAAAATCAGGCAAAAGTGGAGAAATTAAGGAGGAAATCTTGCTTTCACCTTAATATATATTTGAATATAATGAATCTTAATTATAAGCAGAAAAGCTGAATGTTAGAGAAAATGCTGCTCATACAACCCCTGCTGGATCGATACATGTTAGAAAAGTACACAATTCATTAACTGAATTTTCTGTCACACGTTCTTTATTTTGTCCTTCACAGACACACAGACATCCGTGTTATGTGATGTCAAAATGACATCGAGAGCTGTGATGTCAAAATTCCTGTCCATCTTTTTGTGACAACGTCGAATTATTGCAGCCGAACAAAGGTGGCAGGAATTACACCTCAGTAAATGGGTCAAGCTGGTCCATGCCACACGTTCAAAGTCTCTGAGACGAAATCAAAATATGAAATGCCCAGTTAGAAAAGGAGTAAAGCATTTGGAATAACTGAGGAATAACTGGGTAGAGGCAAACAGATTCAGTGATGCCATTAAATATACATTTAGAACTGATCCTATTACAAAAACTGACATGAAGTCAGACAGAAAATTTAGATGGGAAAAATTATGAACAGCATTAAAATGTAATTGGCTGCATTGGTGCAGACATACGCACTTATTTCAGGGACGCTGCAGAACCATGTAAAGCACTGGCCAAACCATAATGAGTCATTAAAGTCGGGTGTCCTGTTCAAGGACACGGTGACGTGGAGCCAGGACAGAAGCACTACACATTTAATAAAACACCCAATCTGCCTCCTGAAGGATAATATTCTGCTGTCCAAGCATCTTCCACATTCCCCATTTATCAGCATGCAGGTTTAACTTGAAATTTTAAAGCAAACACAAGACTTCTGTAAGTGGTGCAGGTTTGTTAGCATTGCTGTCGTATGCAGGAAAGCTTGTGGAAGATGGATGCACCAACGAGCTTTAGAATCAAATACACAATTGTTTTAACTGTGACATATTTTCCCTTCAAACATCTCTCCTTGTGCTCACTGCTGTCCTGCTACACTGGGATTTGAAGCATCCATGGTTTCAGAAGAAAACTATTCAGTTTTATTTATAAAAATCCCAACAGTCATATGACCCCCTATGAGCAAGCGCTTTGGTGACAGTGGGAAGGAAAAACTTCCCTTTAACAGGAAGAAACCTCCAGAGGAACCAAAGTAGAGATAGTGTCTCTAGAGATAGTTGGTTCTAATCAGGTGGCCTAAGGTGGAAACAAAATGAAATGAGGTAAGGAGTGTTGCTTTGACACACCGGAGGAGATTCAGTTTGTATCACTTAGAAGTCCAAAAATGTGATTTCAGATGAGCTAGGCTTTCAGCTGGCTGAAGTGTGGGAGAGGTGTAGCAGCACTATAGCTGAACCTTTAGATCATATCTCACTTATACACACACACAAATCGTGTTTTACATTACAGGAAACAGTTAACTTACATACATTAAGTTACATCCCCGTATTCAGCTGATTTAGAATCAGCAGTTAACCTACAACGCACAAGGAGAATATGAATACTCCATGTAGAAAAGTCAGATGACCGAGAGGTTTGAATCACTTTACTGTGACATGAGCGTGCTAGCTGCTACGCTACCATGCTACCTAGTGAGGACTCCTAGCTTAAGATGCACACAGTTTAATGTCCTTCTTAACACTGAAGCAGATTATTCGTCTGCAGAAACTTTCAAGTCTCTGCAAGTTCATTTTGATGGTCAGTGTAGATGTAGTGAAACAAACTGAACTAATGGCTACATGCATGAAAGAAAAGTTAAAAGGTGTCATTTTCTTATACAAAGGTAAGCAGCACTGTGTGTGTGATTTATGGTTTATTGAATCAGTATTTGCCCTCCTGCTAATCTCCCGTCCTTTCAGGAGATTAGCTTCACAAACTGTAGATAAGGAATGCAGGAAAACACACACACACACACACACACACACCTTCCTGCCACTATTCTGTGGACAGGTGAGTAGACTAAAGCAACAAGACAGTGATGTAAGTCAGACTGACAGTCTTCAGACAAATCCTGGCAGTGTGTGCTCATTCAGCTGGATCACTGAACCATGGATGTGAATAATTTGGATTCCAATTGAGTGAGATAGTGTATCAGGATATAAGGCTGATATAATAAAGACAGAGCTCAGTATAGTTTCATGCAGCTACTTTGTTGCCAAAATCTAAAAGCACAGCTAAAACGCAGAAGTCAATGCACAGACACGCTTGAACCAGCTTGGTTTTCTTTAAAGCATCTAGAGTGTAAGTTGTCTGAAATTCACTAAATTAAAAGCACAAACTCTCCATCCCAGAATGATGCAAAGAACTAACAACCAGCAGCCAACATATGGGCCTTCAGACAATAAACTGTGCCATGGCAACTGGCACGAGTCCTACTGTTTATCCATTCTTCAAAAGAAATCTCTGGGCGTGTGTCAAGACTGTACCTGTGTTTGTGCAGCCCGTTTGTTCTGCGAGCAAACAGAAAAGGCGACTTGGACAGCAAAAAGAGAGCGCGCACACGCCTCACAGTAGAATGTTATTATCAGCATGTGACATGTGTTCCTTTTTCACATGTTCAGGCAAAGTCCGACTGGCAGCTGCAGAAGTGGCAGCGTGAACTATGTTAACTGTCAGATGTCACAGTTTGGTTGTTCTCAGTTTTGGCCACTTTAGTAAAAGAGTGCCGTTTTGTCAGATTGGCGATAAACACCAACGCACGGCTCACAGCGCCGAGGAGTTTCAAGGCCGCTGTTGACACTCCTGCATTGCTCCCTCAATCACTGCCTTAAAGCTTAACTGTCTGTGTGTCCTCAGAAGTACTTTTACTGTCACACTGCCTCCTGGTAGTTTCGACAGGAGACGAGCCTCAACATAAAAACTTGTCCTGCTGCAGGTGAGATAAAGGTGAGACATGTGCATACAGTTTTCAGCAGGGAGCCACCTATCACAGATGTTTCACGGCTAACGCGCACCCGTAATTATCTACAGGAGTTTCTAAAAAATGTGCCCGAGTCTGGTGGTCAGAGGAAAAGCAAGCGTGGCTGCGTTACAGGACTTTAACTTCACAGAAGACTGGAAAAGAAGGCAAAGCTGAAAACGTAAGAACATGGTCATTCTCATTTTTATATTAAAAGAAAAAAGCGAGACCTTTTAGTTATAATGTAACCAACAACAACAGGTTCTTAAAAATATACGTGCTGTGGCTTATAGATTAAACCACGTACAGTGTTCTCCCCTCCATAAACACATTATTACTGGAACACAAACGGCGTCCTCACCCACGGACCCTGGATTCAGTTTCTTATATTGTTTGAACTATGACATCGGTTTTGTCACAATCTGTGCTCCTCGGGGTTACTGGGACATCGCTGTAATAAATCTTTTAACAACCACCCTAAAGATGGCTGCAGGCCAAGCGTGGAAGTCACTACAAGGGCCGGTCACAGCGACACACAGCACCAACTAAAGTTTAACACTCTTTTTGGCCGCATAGAGACTGAAACCACGCGATCAAACCGTAATCACACCTTTCACAAAATAACACCTCTGAATTAATAACATAACAACTCGTAAATAAAATAATAATAAAAATGTGTGTTTGCAGATAGTTTTTCTCCTCAAAGAAAGAAAGAAAGTATACTTTATTGAGTCCTGTGGGGAGACTCCTCTCTGCATTTAACCCATTCACTCAGTGAAGCAGTGGGCAACACTGTGTAGGGATGGTACCTTGCTCAGGGGTACCTCAGTTCAGTGGATTCGAACCACCGACCTTCCTATCATGGGGCCAGCACTCTACCTACTGAGCTGTCCCTGGAAAGCCATCAGAACTGACAGTATTTGACTGGATTCACTGCAAATACTGACCCGTCTCTATTTTCTTTGTTTTTTTCAGCACTTAAAGTGAAGAAAAGACAAAAAAAAAAACAAAAAACAAGTGAATCAATAAATTCAACTGTCAGGAATATAAAGTAGAGCTGAGTTCATTATAGCATCTGGATTATTGTGAGAGGCAGTGCTTCACCAAACTCTTCACTCCTCTTCAGATTTACACCGACCGAACAGAAAGTGGATGCAGCCGTCACAAAGTAGCACCATTTGCAGATACGTCTTCATACTGAGACGCAGGCTACGTGTAATAAATGCACAGCAGCAGTAACTTCATTAATTATTTAAACCGTCTGATGTGGCACTCAGGTCTTATGTGAGGTTATTAACCTAAATGCTGCTGCTGCACGGTGGACGGCTGAGCTGCATCCGAAAAATCATCGGGGAACAACAAGGATCAGGCAACGAAGAGCAGACGTTACAGGGATCATTACAAAATGTTTTAAACACAGTTTTATTTTTATTAGTAGAATACTCATACTGCAGAGCATTATAAGAGCAACGAAGAGGAAAGTGAAATGTATGTGCCGACCTGCAGGGACACCTGTGGGTGCCACCTGGGCGCTCTGACATCGAAGCAACAGATCCGATGAGTTATAGCGCGGTCGTGTCAGATTACACTCCACATCCATCACACGATGGAGGGCGGATGAGACGAGAGTTAAACGCACACAAAACATTTATCTGATGAGCTGGAATTACCTGGAAGCTCAGACACTCAGAGATGCTGAAATATAAACTCGGCAAGCCGACAAACTGTTGCAGGTCAAGCTGATAAAAACAGACTCAAAGCCAACGTAGCGTTTTCTCACCGGGCTGTACTCTAAAAAGGCTTTCCTAACACACTGCACATGCAGAGGAGACGAGAGACTGAGGATTATTTCTATTAATTCTCAGTGTCTTTAAGAAGGTGCATAGCTGGAGGCTTTCTCTAAAGTGAGAGCGCTTTTACTGACGAGCATAAAAGAGCTGGATATCACCTTTATACAAACCTGCGATGGCAGCAAGATACAGAGGAAAAAATCCATCAATATTAAACAACCCCGTCTCCTAGGAAGGCTTGAAATGAGGACCATACTATAATAACTCACTCTTAAAGGATATTTCTATAATTATCCTTCTTCAGCGTAATTAAGCCTAATATGCAACCTTCAGGAAAGAAGCTGCAGTTCCTCAAACGGCCACCTGAGGGTCACTCAGAAAAAGATATTTACAGCCTAGTTTAAAAGAATAACATGAAGTAAGAGCTGTAGTGGGTCCCTACAGCCAATTTCTCCATTCTTAACAATTGTACAGTGGCTGTGTATTTTATATGCATCAGATATCTGCTGAGGTTTGCTCAGTATTATTATTATTATCTGAATCAGATGTGTGAACATCAGAGAAGGATGCCGTGCTTCAGGAAGTGTTTTCTTAGTAACCGCTGTTATAATTGTATCTGCCGTGAAGTTAATTCAAACCACCACCTTCTGTCAAAGACCAGCTGCAAACTCTTTAAGACAACCGCTGAGGTGTACAGGGCTGAAATACTGAAGCTTTCGATTTTCCTCTAAGACATGTAGAGCCTGCCAGTCTTAGAAGGAAGTAAGACATGTTCTGTGACCACCTAGGGGACCCGTGCGGAGCCAAGCGTGAAGACGAGAAGACCTACAAAACAACACCAGCAGATGAACAAGCAGCCAAAGCTTCAGACTGACAGCCTTGCAAGCAGACAGCTGTTAAAGGTCTCATCAGCAGCAAGGCAGGAGCCCAAGAACAGGCCTGTGAGGCTATAGCTGAGGTATTCAGCAAGTGTGGGCAAGGAGGAGAGCATCAGCTGTGAGCATGGAAAAGCAGAACGAGAGAGAGAGAGGTGAAGCTGCGGGGAAAGAGGGAGAAAAGTGTGGAAGGAAACAAAAATGGTGCCAAGACGGGTGAAAAGAGAGGAAGACAAACTGTAATAAAAGAGGACACACATTTCAGACAAGTCCAGGAAAATGAAGTCGCCATATACGTACGCTGAGAATATGATCTGCAGGTTTTATTCTAATTACCAGAGGGAGCATACATATCTATGCAGTATTGATTACAGCAGTCAGAAAGAAGCAAACAAATCCTCCATGTTTTCAGCTTCTGAATGTAGAAACATGGCCACCAGGCACAAACAAGCAAAAGAGACTACAGGTGTGGGTTTCAGGTCTGTAAAGGAGGGATTCTTAATAGGTACAGTGATGATGAAGGGTCATAGTTCAGATATAAAGTGAAGAACAGGGTGGTTAAGGACAATAGGGAGGGGACAAAGAGAAAAAAAAAAGCCAAAAAGTGGCAAAGGACCAGAAATCGAACAGAGTAATGAGAAAAAGAGATGAGAGAGAAATAACTGCTCCACCAGAGATAGCACTCGGCAAAGAGAAAGTGGAGGGCTGATGAAAAGGAGAGGTGGAGGTGATGATTGTGGAGTTTTCAAGGATTGTGTGAGAGTTTGGAGGGAGGGGGTGAAGAAGTTGTTTGTGATTTGGAGTCGTATAAAAAGCTCAGTGTTTTTAATCAGAGTTTGGCTCTTCTCTACCCACACAACCCCCACCCTCACCCACATCCACCCACCGCGAGTTAGAGCAGATGACGCACACTCAAACCCAACACACACCTGAGATACACAAACACACGACTGATTCTACAAAATCCAAGTAAATCCAGGTACAGATGCGTTAACGGGCAACATGTTCCTACTCCGAGAGCATCAAATACTGTGTGTGTGTGTGTGTGTGTGTGTGTGTGTGTGTGTGTGTGTGTGTGTGTGTGTGTGTGTGTGTGTGTGTGTTACAATGGTGAAACTGAGCACTCCTTCTGCTTCCAGCTCGTCACACACAGATGCTTGTAAAGGCTCCACTTAGTGTCACGTTCAGTTGCACTGGCTAAGCCTGATTTTTCATCATGCAGGCTGGTGTACTCGTGAATTACTCCACCTGTCCTACACCAAAATGTGAAAATCGGTCCTTTAAAAAAAAAAGACTGTTGTCTCTCAGCATCAAATATTGCTGTGACACATGCAACAAGACGCAAATGACACAGGCCACGTCCTGTCCATGTACACAAACAAACTACTCCACAAAACGCCACACGCACAGGCTAATTATGAATATTTACTCTGAATGTTCGGCATTTCAGATTTATGGTTTATTTGTTTTGCAGCACCAGAAGAAAGCATCTAACCGGTACAAATTTATTCTGCAGCAGGAAAACAAACTTGCAGTGACAAAAACAACAGGAAGCCCTGCAACAGATGGTCTGGCCCCCACAGAGCACTTATCTCAACATCATGGAGTCTGGAACGGAACTACATGAAGAGACGGAGACAGACTAAACCCACAGAAGCACTGACGTACGCTCTCCAAGATGATGAACGACTTACCTGCCAAGCACCTTGAAAAATACAACAAATATTAATTTATGTTTTAGTGCACGTTGCATGAATTCAATTGATAAATACCTACTAATTCTGAAAGCATCCTCACTATCCCATCTTTTCTATGAACTAAAGATGCTATAAAAAGTCTTTTGGCATTAAATAATTAATAAAATAATCAAAAATAAATCAGAAGAATTACATGAACATTCAAACAATCAGCATTTAAATGTGGGTCTGTGTGGGTCAAGTACGTCTGTTAGACAAGCACTGAACCAAAGGGTGCGACAACCTCCAACCCCGACCCCCACCACCTCATCCTTCCATGTCCATACATGCAAAGGCTGAGGACCAGCAACAAGACCCCCACAGAGAACCAGTGAGAACAGACATGGCGTTGTCTCAGTTGTTAACAGCACAGAAAGAAGGAGCTGGAGTGGAAGTGGGTTGCCAGTTGGCTTGCAGATGTTTAGTGACTGTGGCTGGGGTAAAGCAAGTTAAATAATGAAGTTTGCCGGGTGGATGTGGAGCTGATGACTTTGACACTGAATTGTTGATCTGCCTGGAACATAGCTGAGTTTGATCATATAACAAAAAAATATAAGGAACTAAATTAAAAAGGTGCGGAGAAGCTACCCTGCTCACGACACAGTTTGATAAAAAGCAGACTAGATAGGATCAGCACTGAGGGCACTTCACCAAGACGACACACAAATGTCAGTTATATTAGGCGTATTAGCAGAATCTATTGACTATGAAAGACGCCTCGCAGTCAGCAGATATGCCATTTCACAGAGAAATTTAAATCGACACAGAAGACAAAAACAAACATTTCCACCAGAGAGAAGAGAAAAAGCAGAGCTCTTATTAAAAAACTTGGAAAAATATATTCAGAAGTAATAAATTTACGGCTCCCAGCAACCTTAAACTGCACTAAAACTTGAAACTGTGACTGTGCTAGAAGAGAAAGAACGATCAGGTTAATTTGCTCATTTCTGCTGCGACTTGTGCAGAAATTTAGACTTAAATCAGAGAACTGATTAAAAGAGGTGAGAGTGACGGAGGACTAAGGAGGCGCCTCTGTCAGTGCGCCCCAGGGCGGCTGTGGCTACAATGTAGCTGCCATCAGTGTGTGAATGGGTGGATGACTGCATGTGTAAAGCGCTGTGGGGTCCTTAAGGACTAGAAAAGCGCTTTACAAATACAGGACATTTACATGGAGAAGTTTTTGGGGGAAGTGTGTTTCACTGCAGCAGTACTGCAGGTTTATTTGAATTCTCACTCATTACCAGAAAAAAACAAACCCAACCATTACAAATGATCAAATGAGCATAAAGACTGATGGCATATAAATGTAGAGTTGGTTTTTCAGTGTTTGTATTCATGAGTTGGGCTTGCAGCTCTTAGTAAGCATACATAAACAGACAAAACGGCCAGGGTGCACTTAATGCTTAAGCTTCTGTCAGCATAAAAATGTCTTTTAATTGATTTAATTGTGATAAGTGACTCATTAAGTCAGATTTAAAAGGTCAGAATGATTGTTAGCATTTCGTTTACACATAAACCAGACGCATTTGGACTTTTCTGCCTGTTTTCTGCTACTCTGAGTTTTAAACTCACAGGTTACTGCGATCTTTTTCCTAAACCTAACCGAGGAGTCTCTGCGTCTAACCTAACAAGCGAGTGAAAGTAACAAGCAACTGAAAACAAAGTAACCGATAAGTCAAAGTGCCAACAACAAAGGTCAGAGGACAGGAACCGAGGTTAGATCCGTGTACAGACCAATGCAAATGTCTTGATCCTTTTGGGCATAAATTGTGACACATCACTCAGACCGCATTTCTTCCATCTATCTGAAGCTGTGTTGAAGGAGGCTAAGCAATGTTTTTCAGTTTCTTACAGGGAATTCTGTGGCGTTCCCAGGTTGACAGGACACAGCTCCCTCAGCAACGTGCAACCCTGGGTCTCCATTGGGAAGCACCCAGGACATCAGATGCCTTTACCACTGCAGCTGGTTCAGCACCTTTGTTCTCAGCCTCACTCTGGGCCTCCACAGACTCATATTTGACGCTGGTACCTGTGACCTCATTTTCTCAGTGACCATAGGTGAGGATTAGAACACAGATCATCTCAATCAGCTCAGTTCGCTCTTCACTACAATCGCTTGGTTAATTTTGTAGTTGCAAAACTGTAAGTAACTTCATTTGAGCAGACTGAGTCCATAACTGAAGCTCAGTCACCTTCTTTCCTCTTCCTTTCCTTTAATGACCCAAACGGTTCCTCCTCTTGCCGAACCCGAGGACATTTGACATGCTGCACCATGGCATCTTTGACAAACACCATCGACTCTTACTCTACTTACTCCCACCTCACTCTCACTCTTATACTAACGGCCTGCCTCCTCCACTGAGAGCTTCTACTGATGGTAAACTGCCTGACAAAGGGAAAGGTCATAGGTGAGATACAGAAAGAAAAATAGTAAAGCCAAAGACACACAAACGAGAACCTGCATCAACCCGACTACTCGTGGAATAATGCGACACATTTTCCAAAGCACCGTATGAATTACAGAAACTCTTTTATCCCGTCTTATTTTAACATAAGGACGAGGTGAGAATTCAAACTGGCAACATGACAGATGCAGAAAGAAGAAAATGAACAATCAGAGAAAAGCGATTTGTTGGCTGTACTTAACACCTTTGTTCCTCACCATCTCCACGTATCGCTCACTGAACAGGACAAGTCAGTGTCTGCAAAGTCCAGCATCCACTTCAAGTCACCTGCCATGCAACAAGGGCCCTCACGCTTTGCATCAGGCAAATTTGCATCACACGATCATTTTAACCAGCGTGCTGTCCAAGTGTTGAAGCAGCTGTCCTCACTGATTTGTCATGTTTCAGAGAGCCTACATGTCCCAATAACCTCAGTGGTTTCATTTACAGCATAAATATGACACTTTTGTGTGTAACAGCTCATCCGACTCACAATCCATCACAGTTCACAGCAATCTGACCCTGAGCACAGTTTGGGTGAAGACTCACTGAGTGGTCATTACACAGACAGCAGCTATGCGCTCTCATTCCACATCAGCTACAGCTCAGGGTGTAAGAACAGCGGTCTCAGGTAGAGGATGAACTGGGAGGGCTCGTATGAGATAAACCAGTATTGTGCCAATCATGCTGAGCACAGTCCAAGAATCACACTATAAAACGGAAATTGGCATAACAGCGCCGCTGTAAGCTACAGTTTTAACACCTTTTCCTCTTTTCATGGTCTGTAACAAACCAACAAACAAACCACAACAATGCTGGCTGTAAACCCTTAATAACACGGAGCTCTTAATTCTGTGGTACTAAACTCGGGCGTATGACACTTCTATATTTACTTGTAGTTAATGTCCCCCAAAGATTTCACCAGGATCATTCTTTCACTCTGTGACGACCAGGATCAGATCTTAAATCCTTGCAAACAACATGAGCTGCAAGACGAGAAAGCCAAGAACTGCATTCAACTTTAGACAAAAAACAACAACAAACAGTTCAGCAAAGCTGTCCTCCAGAGGCCTGACAGATTAGAGGGGAGAATAAAAAGTCCTACTGAAGAATTCATGGAAAAGGATGAAGTGATAAAGTTAGAGCTCGTTGCAAAATATTTGTTTTTTTGTACAGATTCAATTTTACCTGCTCCAAAAAAGCATGACAAAGATAAAATGCACAAAGTGGTTAAGCATAGATTTAGCTGTTCAAAAAGAAAGAAAGAAATGTCAAGTGTTTTTCTCCATTGTTACAACTCTGAAAGCAAAAGCTGTAATTTGGGTTTTAAACTGGTGTCTAACCGGCTGCCACAAGTCTCACCCCACCATCATTAACACCATTCCATCAGTTCTGGTCTTCAAAACACAAAACCAATCACACAAGTGTTCACATCACATTTTGAAAAGCTGCAAAGGAACACAGCAAAATATCAGGTCACAGCAAAGGAATGATCCTTGCAGGAATTAAAGAACAATGCTCACCCAATTACACTGACGATAGGTTTATTCCATCTGTTGTTTAGGAGCGTTCACACATCCATATAAAAAATAAATAAATAAATAAATAAATA
>NW_024582763.1:152833-190391 GCF_018398535.1 Haplochromis burtoni
ATATATATATGAAAAAAAGGCAAATGTCTGCAAAACTGAATCAAAGCTTTGTCTTACATTTGATCCAACTAGTGTGCAGACTTTTTCCAATTTTGCAGTCCTATTATATTTTGTCCATTTCATTGTGCTAAATGCATTCACAGCATAGCAATCACAGGAATAATAAAATAAAAAATACTCATTATTTCATCACAATACAACAGGAATACAAAAACACATCTTTAAAATGAGAAAAAGATTTGAAGAACAGTTCTGAGTTCAATTTTTCTGAGGTAGAAATGTGAATTACAGCTCTAACAAAACTGAGTTTTCATGCATTTTGCAGGACGTAAAGAGATTAAAGATTTTTTTTTCCTTTTTGTGGCATCTGATTGTTTGCCTCAGCATGCGCCACTTACCAGAAATTACAATTGGCTTGTTTACCGCACTTCTCTCTCCATTCATTTCCTGTTTGTTGGAGGCTCTTGCTTAAATTCCCATTTTTGTGCCATTTCATTTCCTTTCCCTCCATTTCCTTGGGTATGTCTCACTGACAATCACTGTGCAATTTGCAGAAGTATTACATTCACAGAACAGTAATCTTGACACATCGTGAAACGGCGGTGTTGTTGAAACGAACGGACGGATCAGGATTTAGTCGGTGACTCAGCCGCACCACCATTGTGGCAAAAAATCAGAGCCCTGCAGCTTCACACTTACCTGCTTTTGTGTCAGTCGTTTTTTCTTCTCTTTCAAAATCTCCAGCTACTAAAACGAAAGCTTCCTGCATGGCATCTGTTTAAAACTGCCAGAAGAAGAGCAGCTGTGACATAAAAGGTCGGCGACAACATCTTCCATTGATATGAAATCTTGATCCTGAATGTGTTACAAGATACTTTGAAAATTGCTCTTCTTCAAACTTGTTCTTGAGGAACAGCAGGTTGTCTTCCTGTAACGGTACTTCAGCAAATCATCTTCTGTCACTGCACCATACTGGTCTTGAATCCAGACAACTCGAGACTTTCAGCAGACGGCTGTATCTTTATCATTTCATTGTGTCTGTTCACCTGGATCATCTCCCGTCTCCCTGTTGAAGAGCTTACCTTCTGAGATCTCATTGTTCTCCTGTGTGACGCTGCCGTTTTTTCTCCCTTGGGATGGAGCCATTTCAACAGCTGATTGCTGAGCTGGAAGATATAACACATGATGCAAAAAACAACATTAACGAATGGTAGGACACTGGAAGAAGCCTAGGACTCGATGTGTGCATCGACATATGACAACATGTGTTAAATAATACACACAACCTTCGCAGCAGCCAGTCATTCAAATTCAAGTGTTTGTCTGATAATCAGCAGGTGTGAGTTCCTCTATAAAAGCAGAGGTTTGCTTGTCTGGAGCATCCAGCTGCGTGATTCCTCAGGCGTGGACATTCTATTACATTCAACCAAAGGTCAGACTAGGGGTGGGCGTTAGAAACGGTATAAATTTGGCCAACGGTAGAGATTTTGACTATAACGCTCTACCGCGATAGCGCATGTTGATGGTGTCATCATCAAGCTCCGCCTGTTTTGGTCGAAAGCACTGCAGCGGCTGCAAACAACTGCAAATTATGCCGGCGACAGTAATAGCAAAGAGACGAAGCACTTTGGGAATATGGGGAAAGCCAAAACCTGCGCTTCCTCCACTTCCCTACCATCGATTCATTAATGCTGAATTCTCTCACAGCTGCTCTATTCCCATGTTGTTGCAGTATGTTAATGACTAACCTCGTATTGTGGATGGATTATCTCAGTTGTTCTCCTGACTGAAGTTTGGTCCGTTTACAGCATCCTGCCATGCGATTGCATTTGTCCCTAACCATCAGGAACCCTCACGTTAACTTTTATCCAGCGTTCATGTTCCAGCTTCACTGTGCTAATGTTATGCTAACATAGCTGTTTTGCTAGCGATCACGTAGCACATCATTATATACCAGCTAGCCCAACTTCAGTAACCCTACAAACGTCACTGCTGTTTAGTTTTCTGTCTTCATTTATGTTGGAAGTGACCGCAGAGCTGTATGTTTGAATTTTTTCAGAAATCTCTCAGTCAGAAAATGCTATATCATGTTTAGCAGGAAGCTAGCGAGCTAACTTCCGCTTACTTCCTGCTAACTTCTAACTCCATTGAATGTAATAAATTCTGTTTTCATGGATGCCTGGATGTTAAACTTAATTGTTACACCTGGTAAAGCAGCAATGCTGATCATTTTATCAAAGATGAAAGAATTTAGACAGTTTTTAACTCTCAGTGATGCTGCAGTGCTCGTTTGACTTTGGGACCTCAAGCAGACGGAGTTTTGGACCCAGATTACTCCGTGAGGCTCCTGAATACGGCAGCAGTAATGCTCCAACAATCCATCAAGCGGTACGCCTTCATAGCTTACCAAAGTCACACTAAAACATTTTTTGACAGATTTCTGTGCGCCGTGTACCACATAAAAATCGGTTCGAGGTCAGTGAGCACAACCAGAAGTCATACATAAGGTGAACCAGATTATAAGATGCATTTAGAGAAAATTAAAGGATTTTAAGTGTGCCTTTTAGTGTGTAAAATATGTTATACAGAAGAAAAGAATACAGTGGCTTTTGCAAGTCACTGTATATCACGATATATATCGTTGCCGCAGATGCTTCAAATTATACCGCGATATGGATTTTAGGCTATATCGCCCAGCCCTAGGTCAGACTGCAAAATGCTCAGAGAAACTAAGAGCTACATGTCAGACTCTTAGGTTCTCAGTTAACATGTTAAATGTTCATGACAGTGCAATTAGAAAAAGACTGAACAGGTGAAGGCCTGTCAGGAAGGGTTCCCAGGAGAAAGCCTGTTCTCCCTAAAAGAACAAGCCACATTTGCAAAGCTGCATCTGAACAACCCACAAGACCGAACAATGTTCTCTGGACAGACGAGTCCAACGTGGGGCAGAGTTTGGTTATAATGAGAACATCACACTGGTGAAAACCGAACACAGCACATCAGAGTTTCAGTGCAACAACAGAACATTAGTCAGAGCTGTGAATCGAAGACATCAGGACACAGTTATATAACACCATTTCGTCAGCTCTGAAGAGCAGAGCGGTATTCTAAATGCTGAGTCAAAAGGGCTTTTGTAGCCTGACATGAATACTGGAAACACTCAGCACCTGTGGATATGTACATTCAGCATCAGGTTTAAAAGCTTTGTTTTCCTAAAGCACAGCATGAAAGCAAGTAAATACCAGCAGGTCGCTGAATGTCAATGACTGAAACTAAGTAAACACTCAGCTCTGTATTCAGAACTGAAACACTGAGATGACGTGGCTATTTGAATTCTTCACTGCTTTGCTCTCGTCTTCCAACAATAATGCTACGTCCAGATGAACAGAACCTTTTGGGATCCAACAATGCAGCTTAAATAACATATAAGAAGTTCTTACAGAACAAAGGAGGTCGGGATCAGGGTGCACATGTTTTGATCATGGTCACAACACAAGATTACACGAGAGAGCTGCTGCACTGGTCTGTAGTGTTTCAAACTAAAGTGTGCTCTTGTCGCCACACCCCAATAAGTGATGTCACAGCAGGTATTCTGCCAATCACAGCTGATGGAAAGCACCTGCTGTCACATCACTGATTGGAGCCAAAAGTGCAATTTGGTGTCACACCGTAATCAACTCGGAGGCAGTTTTCTGTCCGATTCGGTGCGACTGCGACGACGTTTCAGTTCTCTTAATTTTACAACTCGAATTACATCAATCAAGCTGTCCAATCAGAAATCAGCTGGAGGATCCCTGAAGCAACAGATTTAATAATCAGTGGAGTCATTCTCTTACCTTCATGTTTGCCCTGAAGAGGTTTGCTCTCCTGCCCCTCATGGACTGCAATGATCTTAAAGTTGTACGTTTTAGAAGGATCAAAGTCATCGATGACCAGTTTTGCTTCCTGCTTTGATGCCTGAACCACCTTCTGCTCTCCGCCTATTAAAGAAAAAGCACAGACACTTAAGACTGATAATTACAAGCAAGAAACACACACCCCACCCTCTGGGTGTGCGGCCCTTTCTCCTTGTTTCTGTTTGTATGTTAAACCTCACCCCCACATGCATTCAAGTCAACTGATAGACCCTGTATGATAAAAACCGATGAAGCCTCTGGATCTGAGAAGTGAATCCAAAGTCTCAGTTAAGTTTCTTTAAGCTGCAGCCGTTATAAACCTCTGTTGGCAAAACAATATAGAGGTCTATGAGAAAATGACTCAAAGTCTCATCTCAGTAAACATTTTCCTGAAGTTTTATGACTTTCATTGTCTAAAACCTACCATAGGGTAAGACAGACCATTTACTTTAGAATAAGCAGGGTGTTAGCCAGTCGTTTTAATACAGAGACCATGGTAGACGTGAGGGTTAAGCCAAAGATATGCCAAGATTTATCAAATCAGTCGTAAATCTGTCCAAAACAGCTGCCACAGAAATGGTGTTAATTCAACAGTGATAGCATCTTGTCCTCACAAACACTGTGAGGACAAGATGTCCGTGCAGCTATCAGTCGGTGAGGGTACGAGCTCATCCCCCAGGACTTATTCACAGCACGACACAACCTGAATTTTAAGGCTGTGTTTAAACCAGTAAAGATAAAACATAGCTAAATCAATAAATCACCTCACACAGGTAGACAGCAGCGGTTGGACTGCATGCAATAGAAATCTGGCTTTGTTCGACCTTTTTAGTGTCAAGAAAAAAACAATTCAGTGTCATTTTGGACAACAAGACTGTCGGTCACACAGTGAAAGTATATTATCGAGAATTTCAGGAGGATTCTGTGTTGTGTTGAGTGTCTTTAGTAAGACTGCTGAACAAAAACCTCACTCTGCTGCACAAAAACAAATTAAATACAAAAAACGCTTCATTACCTTTCATTTTCTTTCTATTGTAACCCTAACCTTACAATTAAAGTAGATTTGACAGAATAATTTTCAGTGCCAGCCTCCTTCATAATGTAACAATCACTTTGTAGATATTGCACAACTTCAGTAATTTGCATGTAGTTATGTTTTAAATTTAACACAACGCCTGTTTAGGAGCATTAAGATCACTGCAGAGCTTCAAAACGTTTTAAATTAAACTTTCAGGCTAGATATCCATCCACATCAATAGGTGTGTTTCAGATGTGCATTATAAGAAATGTTCTTTTTTACATTTAACATGTTCATGGACACAGTTGGTAATACAACACACGGCCCAGATATGTGCAGAAAGAGCCCGAAAGGGCAAAGAGAACAGGTAAGCTTAAAAGTACATTTTCTGTAACAGCTGTAATTTGTTCTAAGATGAGGTCATCATGACGATTAAGTAAAAATTAAAAATAGATGTAAATCTCTGGACTGATAAATTTATGACTAAAAAACAACCTCATGTTGTTCAGTTTTCTCTACTCCCAAATTTTACAAACCACTGAGTTGACTTGGCACCAGCACTGTTGTACCGCTACAATACAGGGTGGGCCATTTATATGGATACACTGTAATAACATGGGAATGGTTGGTGACATTAAAGTCCTGTTTGTGGCACATTAGTATATGTGAGGGGGCAAACTCCTCAAGATGGGTGGTGACCATGGTGGCCATTTAGAAGTCGGCCATCTTGGATACAACTTTTGTTTTTTCAATAGGAAGAGGGCCATGTGACACATCAAACTTATTGGTAATGTCACAAGAAAAACAATGGTGTGCTTGGTTTCAACGTAACTTTATTCTTTCATGAGTTATTTACAAGTTTCTCTTTGTTCACAGCCATTGACATGTCGAAGAGGTTAACACGTGAGGAGCGGATCGAAATTGTGTTGATATCTGGTGAACGCAGTAACCGGGTCATTGCAGCAGATTTCAATGCAAGACACCCTACGAGACCACCCATCTCCCATGCTACAGTTAGCAAACTGCTTGCTAAGTTTCGTGAAACTGGTTCAGTGTTGGATTTGCCAAAATGTGGACGCAAGAAAACTGTCACTAATGAAGAAACATCAGTGGCTGTCCTAGCTTCATTCAGCAAGAGCCCACAGCGTAGCACTCGCCGCATGTCACTGGAGAGTGGCATTAGTCGAACATCCCTTCGGCGGATATTAGCTACTCACAAATGGCACCCTTACAAACTCCAGCTACTGCAGCATCTCACGAGGATGACCCAGATCGGCGCACAGAATTTGCAGAATGGGCAAAACAAAAATTGGAACAGGACCCTCAGTTCACACAGAAGATTTTGTTCAGTGATGAGGCAAACTTTTATGTGAATGGTGAAGTTAACAAACAAAACCACCGCTATTGGTCTGACACTAACCCACATTGGATGGATCCCTCCAAGACTGTTGGAACAACAAAAGTGATGGTTTGGTGTGGTATATGGGGACAACGATAGTGGGTCCATTCTTCATCAATGGAAACCTCAAGGCCACTGGATATTTGAAATTGCTACATGATGATGTGTTTCCCTCTTTATGCACTGAAGCTGGCACGTTCCCTGAGTTTTTCCAGCAAGATGGTGCACCACCACATTATGGGTGCCAGGTCCGAGCATTCCTAGATGAACAGTTTCCTGGAAAGTGGATAAAAAAAAAACAAAAGTTGTATCCAAGATGGCCGACTTCTAAATGGCCACCATGGTCACCACCCATCTTGAGGAGTTTGCCCCCTCACATATACTAATGTGCCACAAACAGGACTTTAATATCACCAACCATTCCCATGTTATTACGGTGTATCTATATAATTGGCCCACCCTGTATACTGGGCTCCTTTTGGCCATGAAGGCAGTTTAACCTGTGACTCACGCGTAGGGCAGACAAATATCTGCAGCTGCATGAATAATCGTCTGTTCAGCTGTGCTGAAAGTAACCGGTGAAAAAGCCTTGAGCAAACGCTTTCAGATCTGTGAACTGCATCTGTGGGGTCAAAGCCACTTTTTCCTATTTTTGGTTCATCCTCGTACAGCTATGCTTGTGTAATATTAGCTTTACAATGCACAAAAACGTGTGCTGGTCCGAGTTAACAAGAATGCATGAAAGTTATTGCCTTTTGCAAACAGGAAAAGGGATTTTTTTTGTTTAGAAAATGTCTCTCAGTTCAAAACATTACCTGTAACGACTCCTATGCTGAAGCTTTGCATTTACCCTCTGACTCTACATTACTTTTTATTATCAGATTAACAATAAATTTTGTCAAAAAAGGTCAATCATTTAATAAATCTGCAAAATAGAACATATTTAATTCATGTAAGCTTTGAGTGGAGGCTTCACAGACTTCCTTCTGTTCACATACCACATGAGTGTCTTACTTGAGGGCAGATGATCAACCAGCCACACCAAGCATGTCTGTTTTTAACTTTGAGTGATATCAGTTTTATGAGCGTAATGTTTGTTGGTCCTTTACTGGATCTCGAGTATTTAATTTTCTTGAACAAATTGGGCCTGTTCAAGAACACTTTACACAAGCAGATGACTTCTGATGAAGATGCGTGGTGTGATGAGATTGCCATTGACCCCGTGTTGAACTCTTTGAGTTCAGGGTCTCTCGGCCATCATTACACGTGTGAAGCGTGCACACCTGCCACACACCGCTGTGCAATCTCAAAATATGCTAAAACGATCTCTTAAATTGCTCAAGAAATATTGAGAAGCCCCGGGCTTCAAAAGCTGAGGGGAGAAACTGAGGATGTGAGCAAAAATGTAATAGACTGTAAATAAAAATCATATAAAGAGTATGTGTTTAGCATCCGATTCTGCCAAACGCGCTTTGCTGTAGCAGCAGGAGAAAGTTTTGGCAGAAGTCAGCAGTTTGCAAATTGACTGTGCAGTGTAGGTTTTTGCTTCCTGGCTTGAGAGAGAGTGTACCAGATATTTACTGAGCAGTCCAAGATCATCAGAGTAGCACATGCTAATTAGTTTAAGAATTTGTGATGTAAGAAAAGTGCTTATTCTTTCTTTGCCTTTTTTTCACGAGGCTTAATTAAAATTAGCCACTTTTCCTTCTGTTCATTTCTCGTACTTTTCCTGCTGCTGGAGAACAAACGTTCCCGTTGGGATTCATAAATCTTAAACTGTCAGTTACCAAATCTAATTTCTTCTGCAGCAGCTGCTCCTTCAAATTGACTGACAGCAAAAACCAACATGATACAACGCTTTTTCAATAGCAATTGCTTCCTTGAACTTTTGACTGTCAAAAACAGCATCTTCAACCCTGAAGACATTTTAATTCAATTAAATAATAACTGGTTTGTTTCACATTTTGGAAGTAAAAAGGTAAATGACTCGAGTCTTGGGCTCAACCAGGAATAGACAAGCCTGATGAAAACCATTCGGCAGAGCTCTACAAAAACATCCCTGCTGATTAGGAAAATTAACTGCTGCTCAGTCGCTGCCTTTCCACCTTCATTACCCTCGCACCGATACCAGCGGCCTGCAGCGTGAAGATGATCGTTCCCGTCATTTGCTCCCTGCACTTAGCCCAGAAGGCACTCAGTCATCCCGGCACTTTCACTTACTTTTTAGAAATAATTTTTATCCTTTTCTTCAAAACTAAGCACTTCCTTAGGCAACATGTTGCAAAGCGGGCCTGTGCGAGCACATTTCAGAAATAAGGGCATCACGCTCTGCTAAAATGTCAAGGCTATTTGGAAACCCGTAAGACTGTATAAAAAGCCATGAAGCTCGTGAGGCTGCAGTGTTCTCGACTGAGAAGCTGAAAGCTTTCTCGGCCTACAGTACAATGTGTGAAAAATGAGAAAAGGCCTCTGTGCTTAAAGGAAACTCGTGTTTCTATAATATCATACATAAGAGTGGGGCAGAACATCTGTGGTTGCCCATCGCTGTTTGATTGCTTTGTCTAATTTAGTTGTCTGCCTCTTTGGTAATTGAGCTCAGTGAATAAGTAACCAGGAACACACACATACTAACTCGCAGGACTTTTATAATCTTTTTCTTTCTCATGGTTGCTATAGGGGTCGCCGACATCTCATCCTCCTCGGTCAGACCAAAGCTTCACTCCATATTTGAATCTTCTCTCTCAGCTTCCTTCTTCTCCTCCTCTTGCCTGGCAGCTCCATCTTTGGAGCATCCTTTGTCCAACATGCCCACACCCTCCTCTGCACATGTCCAAACCATCTCACCCGTGGCTCTTTGGCTTCATCTCCAAATCTGAGCTGTTCCTCTGATGTACTCCTTTTTGATCTCGTCCATTCTGGTCACTTCCAATGAAAATCTTAAGGAAAATCTTCATCTCTTCCAACTTGATTTCCTGTCTTTTTTGCAGTGCCACCAAACAATGCATCACTGCAGGTCCCACTACCATCTTCCCTTCCACTCCTCCACTCTCTGTCACAGATCACCCCTGATGCTCATCAGCCTAAACTCTCTTCCTCACCTTCCTGTAGTGACCTGGAGGCGAGCAACAGAATATTTCACTCTCTTCTCTCGGCATCTACATCATTCATTCCTCCTTCCTCCTCAGCATACCTCCACCTCTTTACTGTGCACCTAGCCTTCCAGTACTTTTATTATTTCACTTTTATGCCAATCACTTGTTACATGCTTAAACTCATGGCTATACTTATGTAGCAAGTCTACATTCCTGTGTACAACTAATTTCCCCATTCCCAAGCCCATGCTCTGGGAGTTTCCTGCTAGTCATCTACCAGCAAGTTTCCATTTTTTCCATCCACACACCACAGGCAGTGCACCCTGATCGTGTAACAGCATGAATTATTCCCGTTGCTGTTCGGTTCATTAAGAGGCTGCCAGGTGTCTTTCATCTGACTTCTTCATTTTGGTCCTTTGGCTTGCCAGTTTTTTGCAGCTTAAAAGAATTCCAATTAGGTGGTTTTGAATTGCTTTCCTGAACAGGATTGTGTGCGTACTGCCCAACCCTTTACGCAGTGCCACAAAAACAACATACAACAGTAAGTAAGCCTTCAGTTTAGTCACCAAATGAAAACAGAGCCATTCTCTGAAAATACAAACAAAAAGAGAAACACGTTATGAACATGTTTTTCTTTCTTTGACAGGAGCTACAGATAGAGATTTTTTCTGGATCTGCTTCTTTTCAGTTTTATATCCAACATCCTTCTTTCCATTTGCTCTCTCTTCCTGCCTCTCCAGCTCTATCCTGGCGTCTAGTGTCTCCCTCCATTTGTATTCCTGTGTCACTCCCTCCATCTGCCCAATTCTACCTTAGAGTATCAGGGGAAAGCTGCACCTTATCTGACTTTTTCTCTATTACTATGATCAAATAGACATTCAAACCCCACCAAAAGCTACAGGTTTACTTGATGCTAAGGTGTCCTTGGCTACTGAAATGCGAGATCTCCAATGCGCCCATTGGAGTGCGACTGAGACATGTTGTATAAGTGCTCAAGGAGAGCATGAACCATTTACCATCCATGCATTTCATGTTTGTTGACTATAAGCTCTCCACGCCCCTGTTTCTCCCCACCCGATCAGATGTCTGCCCGAATCCTTTTTTTTTTTAAAGGGAGTTCTTCCTCCCCACCATCACCGCTTATTCAACATTCGTTACCTGATGGCTCGAGTTCTGTTCCATATTTGCAGAGTTGTTCCTCATAGAAGAAAATGGTTTCTTATTTATGTTGTGGTGAACTGAACTGTGAAAAACATTGAATCTATTTGAACTGAATATTGGAAATTAAGTCAAGGGCATCTTTGGCCTTACACATTTGCTTCATCCATCTTTACACATTAGACATTCTTTTGGAAATAAGACCAAGTTTGTAGGAAGTTTCTGTAGCTTTTGACAGGTAGCCCCAACTACCACCAACTCTTTGCCATTTATATGTGGTTATGCATGCACTATGATTTTAGTACATTTAGGTGCTACTTCACTGAGATGAAGAGTAGGAGCTATTTTTCTCCTCTGCTGATGATCCGTCCAAACAGCCTTTCTGATAATGTCTTTATAAATGCTCTGAAGGACGCCTCATGCTGCCCACACGTGCTGTGGGAACATTCAAACTGTGCTGTTACTGAACCAATCCTTGTAACTCTCCATCATAACGGTAACAGGACTTGGGGACGGGTTGACAGTTTTAAAAGCAGCACCTTTTCCCACTGCAATAAAATATACCTTTTTACCCTGACGTCTCCCTCAGAGGAAAAAATATCCATCGAGACGACAGATAAGAAACGGCAAAAGAAATTCTAAGAAAAATGTTGCCTCTCTGCTCTGGACACCCTCTCAGTATCAGCAGCTGATTCCAAACTGGGTGTTTCAACAGAAGAGTTCACAAATCTGTGCCAGTTTTTACAGCATTTCTTGCAGTTCACCTGGGAATACTGAGGGGATTAAAAACAACACTGTTGTTCTCCAAGTTCAGCGTACTCAAGCACACACAATCTCTCTAATTAGGGCTTCGTGTTCTCCATTTCTTAATCCATTTTTATCCTCCCCACCAAATGAGACACACCTAAAATTAACCTGAATCAGAGGAAGTGCTGGCATTTATTTGGCAGCACTCTGAAGAGAGCTGAGCAGTGTTAAATTAGACTGTACAAGCTTTGAATCAAAGCGATTTGTGTATCGATAAAAATAAAACAACTATTCTCATTTAGACAGATGAATGCCCATGAAGCAGCTTTATATTTAACACTTGTTGGTAGAAAAACCTTGAACAACTCTAAAAATGAACCCAGCATTCATCTTCTCTCAGACTGGGATCCAAACTTTTATGTCTTTTGAAGAATTTCCAGAATTTATTGTTTATGGAGAAATTGAATCATATATTTTAAATAAAATACATTCCCCAGATGCTGACACGGCTCCTATATCATCCAAATAAAAGTCTCTTTATGACACATTGAGTAGGGTTTTTTTTGGGGGTTTTTTTTTACAAATTCCAGGCTTTCAAGCTTTGCATCAATATAAACAGACAGTAAAGATGTCTGCAGTGCACCTGCTTCCACTAACAGTGATTAAAAAGCCTTGGCCACAAGTTTGAAACCGAGTAATACCACTTATGCATATAATCACAATGTAGCTTAGCAACTATATACAACAACTATATACAACAACTATATACACATCATCATTTTACAGCTGTAATTATCGTCAGCGTATGACAAAGAATTCCTTCCTTTAAAATGTAAAAGCAATAAAACCAGCATACGCTCCGTGATTCAAAGTCAGGAATTCAGATCAAAAAAAGCAGTGCAGAGCTGCATCAGGATGACAGAGTCTGTGAGAGCCAAGTAAGTATAGTGCCAGTTTACAGTCAGCTACCAGTTAATTAGGTGCACCTGGATAAAACGTATGCAGGCTTGCCCTTTAAACAAACCCTCCTTCAAGAACCTCATCGAGTCAACTTCAGAGTCATCCTGGAAACTAATTTATCAACTCCATTTGTGCATACGGACTATAAATAAATAAATATATTAATTTCAGTGTGTCTCTATTCAATTACTTCCAAGGACACTTGCATGTAGTATCCCACATGCACTCCCCTGAAAACGATGAGAGTTCAGCAGTGTTGTTCACTCCAACAGAAATCAGCATGTTGTCTGATACAACATAAAGCAACGAGGTACCGAGCTGTACCTCCTGACTGGCTGTGCGGTTAAGTGTCCAAACCGAGACATCTGTGCTCCAGTTTTGTGAGTGAAATTGTGAGAGAAGCAATTTTTAAAAAGAACAGAATAAATAAAAGATCTTCCTTCTTTCATCACGCAGCCAAGATGCCAACTACTGAGGATGTGAGGTGCACAGCGCTGCTGTGGGGAAGTCTTCACTTATGTACACACAGATGCAGCTGAACTGGATACAAAATAAATCCCGCTGTCATCAATAAAACCTCAGATTCAGCCAAAGCTTTGCCGTACCAGTGTTCAGCTGGACGTCTTTTTACAGAGCTGTAAAAGCCAAACGCGTCAAAGCCTTAATCAATAAATCAAGAAAATGTCAGCCGCAACCAACCACAGGCTACCACACTGGGCACACGAACAGCTCCAGTATCAGTTATATCAGATCCTGTGTGTGGTTACGTGTCTCTCTCTGCACAGTGAGTTATGAACCTGCATGCAAGCGAAAACCGCATAAAAAGGTCGATTTGTTTCCCCTCAGGGGAAGAAGTTCAACTGCTGTGCTCCGCCGTGCATAGCTAGAATTTTTTGTCCCACAAGCACAAGACAAATACTGCATTGTTAAAACATGATTTATGAAAAGACATCATTCATATTAATTTGCAGATGCATTAATCTGCATCCGTTTTTCATTTCAGAGCACTTTTTTGTCATTTGAGAACAAAACCAGTGCAGCTTTTTACTGCTCCTGCTGACGGTGATTGGTCTTTAATGACACGCCTTCCTGCAGCCATCACTGCTGAGGGACCCTTGAGCAAAGCACGAGACAGCCGATCCATCACAGAGGTGTGACTGTGGGCAGCTGTGTGAACACCAGAGAAGATTGCGAATTCCTCGTCAAATTTCCCGGACAAATCAAGTCTAAACTGGAAGGTCTCTGCAGCAGCTCTGTGCAAAGGTGAAGCCTGAAAGCGCTCAGCCTGTGGCGCGTGGAGTGGGATTGTCATGTTCAAAGAATTTGCTAGTTTATTCATTTTGTTTGATTTTTGCAAATGATGAAGCACAAAGCTGCAGATTCAGTCTGATATCCCACTCTCACAGCAGTCATCATATCACACTTCAGTTCACATCGTCTCTCCCAACTTAGCAAATTTCTCACTAGGTGTAGCAACTTTCTCGTCAGGAGGAGTGTAGAGAAAAGTTTAGGGCTCTCGCTGCGCCACACCGGAGGTCAGCACAGGGACAGATTTCTCTCTGCGAGCAGCTCACAGCGGGGCCGAGAGACAAAAGACGCATTCTGTGGCTCTGCAAGCGATTGTTAAAAATCACAGCACAGCCATCATCGTAAACGAACCACACTGTGGCAGAAAAACTAATCGTGTGTGATTTTGTAAGCAGCCTCCAGCAGTGGCCAAAGCTTTAAGTCTGCTGACTGCTGCCGAAAAAGTTAATCAAACCAACAAACTAAACAACTAAATGTGATAGTCACCGTCAGACCCAAACCAATTTCCCTCTTTCTAACGATGAAGCTACTAATAACAGGTGGAGACAGTCTAGGCACAGACTCAGGATCAGTTCTGGATCTTACCTGGTCGTGTGGTGTAAATGACTTTGTAGCTTTCAAACTGTCCTTTGGGTTCTTTCCAAGACACGTGCAGCTTGGTGGGGCTCAGGACTTTGGTACGAAGCCTTCTTGGTGATGAAACTAGACATAAAAAAAAACAATACACAGCTTTACACAATAACTGTCAGTTTGATATTTAGTGTATATATGTGCAGAATGAGTGGTTATAAAACTCCTTATCATGCACCATCAACATCCAATATTTTGCTGTAATATTGGAAATGAAACTGATGTCATCATTAATTTATTAGTAGATTGTGTCCATAACAATGGATGGAGTTCAATTTAGCCGACTGCGCGACATGGTGTCATACAGCTGCAGGAAAACGTTTCAGTCCTTTCAGATTTCCACATTTCTAATTAAAGACGACCTAAAGCATCATGTGATTTGCATCACTTCCTCCAAATAAAATGCTCAAAAAGTACAGAAAGTTAAGTTTATGTGTCATCCAGTCACAAAAAACCTCTGGCTTTTTGATCTTTAGCAAAAATTCTAAGAACTAAGAATTCTGCAGAGCTCGACTTTGTCCTGGTAGCTTTGAGCACCACTACTCCTCTGTAGCTACCAAACCGATACATTTACACTCTTTTGCCTTTGTAAATATGTAACATCAGCTCACCGTAATCAAAATATAACTTACTGGGTTACATTTGATTAGTCTCACTGGACTGTTGGCGATTCACACAGATAAAGATTCTGTCAGTTGTAATATTCACCTATTGTGTATGTGCAGGTATAATTTTATAAATTCAATATTCAAAAATAAAAATAAAAAAACTCCTTTGCATCTATTTTTTGTGACAAAAAAATGATGGATCAATATAATCAGCTGCCTTTCCATGAGCCTTTCACCTCCAGCAGACTCCACCCTCATGGTGTTTTGTTCTCCGCCTGCTGCAACTTCTGGTTGGAACTACTCTTCAGCTCAAAGATGGCGGAGCTGGAGTCCGTACGATCTTTACACGACAGACTCACTGAAGAAGCAGCAGAAGGATAGCCAGCTGACAGAAAAACAAGGAGCAGGAAGAGCTGGGGCTAGCTGACATTTCAAAATAAGAGCAAGGAACCTATCCACTTCTAAACTGAGCAAGGTTGGCATTCTTTTGGATCATTTTGGCAGCTGTTAACTTATGTCTACGTATATCTGGCAAACACTGAATTCTGTGAAAATATGATGATTTTTTTAGTTCCTATTTATGCAAAAATATCTCACCAAAAACTTTCCCCTGCAACTGTACGCGACAAAACGTTTCCCCTTAATTAGTCACATAGAGCATCGGCGCTCAGGAAGTTTTACAATCTGCACGTTTCACAGAATCTGCTCTCCGTCTGTTTTACTTCAACACACTCGTTCATCCGCTGAGCGCAAAACACAACTGTGACTGACTCGAGTTAGATTGAACTCCCTCCAGAGTTATGATGGCGTCGAGGCAGGCGATCCATCTGTGCTTTTAAACCGTAAGGAAAGAGGAGAAAAAAAATAAGGAAGGATAAATTGTATCTCATCCAAGTAGAGGATACACATCAGAGAGATTAGCTTGCACAGATGTCACATTAAAAAAAAGCCCCAAAAGTCCCATTTTCCTCCTCTTCCTCATCCTCATCTTCCTGCTCTGTGCTTGCCTCCTGTCTGCATCAAAGCGACACCCCTGCCTCTCATCCTGATTAGTTGTTGTCCCCGTCCGCACCCTAGAGGGCTACATATCCCCCCTTTCCCGCCTTCCATTCTTCACCTATATTCATTTTCTCCAGCTTACGTGCTCACTGTCACCTCATCTGTCCCCGAGTTGTATTCCATATATCCTTGCTTGTCCTGATCTCATTTTCTTTCACTTTTTATTATTTTTTTCTGCATCTGTGCTTTGAAATATGTCAGGGTGAGAAGAGGATAACAAAAAGGAGGGAATGCGACTTCTTTTTAACTGTTAAGAGAAAAAATAACAAAGGAACCAAAAGGAAAGACGCTGGAATAGCATCTCCACACTATTCCTCTCCTGTCCTCAGCAGGAGCACCTGATCCACTGAGCTGCACAATGTCCACACACACTTTACAATGGCCTCAACCTGTGCACAAAACCTCTGAAAGGTCAACAACACTGCATTGGGGGAACTTTGTTTTCACAGTTCACCAAGCGTGTATGTGGCGTTGTGGTGTTTTTGCATAGACACAGGGATAAGGCTATTGTAAAGCACTGCAACGGCAGAAACCACATTTCCAGAGTCAACAACCAAAACAGCCTATCATTTCCACACCAGCAGCGCCAAATCCCAGATAATAAATATGTATTATTCCCCAGTTTACTTTGGTTAACTGTGGAAAAAAAAAGAAAAGCCAGGGGGTGGAAAATAAGATATGAAACCCACAAACTCGTCTTTGTGTTTGTGTACTCATTATGAGGTGAGCCATCTGCTGCTGCCGACTTCTTTAAATACCTACACGGAGATTGACGCCTGCTGTAGCTCAAAAGCTCAAGAGCGGAGTAAACAAGAGCCTTGTAAGAATGGTTCACCCAAAAAAACCCAAACTGTGGGTAAAGTCACCTCTTACAGAATTCTTTTACTGCTTTATATCTGCATGTGTGCATGCCGCTTTCTCCAGGTGTAACATGATAACGTATATCAATGTTAAACATGAAACTGGCACGTTTGAAGAGAAAGTAACAGTTTTAGGTCGATTTAGATGGCAATCAAAGATTTAGTCAAGCCGATAAGGCTCATCACCCAATCCTCTGCAGCATTTTGAGTGAACCACCTCTTTATGCAAAGAGATTATCTGCAGAAAACTACTCATGTAGGTATACAAAGAAACTTGAGCTCAGCACAGGAAGGATAATCCTGATTTTAGTGGAGAAGATATGAAGCTGGTGCATTCCACAGCAGACAAATATACAGAAACACACATAAGGAATACAGTACCAGTGATTGCACCAACCTGCGGATGAGAATGAGGGCTGCATGGGATTTCGGCTCAGGTATTACAGATCTCTGTCTTGGAAACAAAGGATGCTCTCTCGTCTGAAAAGAGCTGCTCAAATCCCAAATGATTCGAGAAGCAGATTTCGCACGGCTCTGTTTGTAGTGTGGTTGAACTCGGTCGCGTGTTCCCGTGTGCCACATCTGCATATGTGTGCATTAATTATGTATACGTGTCCGCAGCTGGAAGCAAGTGTTTTCTGATGTTTCCACATTAAAAAAAACATTCTTCATGCATTTTGTTCCGGGGAACTCAGGTGGTTGTTTTGAAACCTGCCGATTCCTTTGCAGCTCCATGCACACATGCCTTTTACACACACACACACTCACAGAAAGCCGTGGATCTTCTCTGCAGGATTGTATTCTCACGCAGAGACAAGTATTGGACGGCGAGCGAAGAGCCTGGTGACGACAAAAGGCCTCACCAGTAGAGATGGGAACTTAATTCTCATCTATTTTTCATGGAGAATCCTGTGCAAACAGCCGAGGATGGAGAAGGGCCCCACCGCACCCTCCGCGAGCGGTGTGGCAAGCCGGAAGTGCAAAGTTTGAAGTGCATTTAAAGTCAGTGAGAGCAGACTAAAAGGGCAATATTAGGCAAAAGGGCAACAGTGAGCAGAGAGGAAAGAATAAGGAATGAGAAGGTTTAACAGGAACTATTGAAAAACAAGCTGGAGAGTTTTCTGCAAATCAAAGTCACTTTGAAAAATACTCTGACACTGAGGTTCTTATTACCAAACACACTCTCATCTTAAAGATGCAACACAGGACATTTTAACACCATTTTTACACATCGGGATAATTACTGCACAGCACTCCTTATTTTTCCTTCTCATACCTAACACCACGGCTTGAGGTGGAAAAGGTCTTTAATTGTTTTACACCACAAAACAAGAAAGCAGTGCTGAAGGCAAACTGTGCTGTCAGCAACGGAAATGAATATTGGAGCTCAACAGGTTTGAGTCGCTGCTCATTTCTTTTGCTAGGAAAATGGGAAAAGCTAGGGGTGTCCAACTCCAGGCCTCGAGGGCCGGTGTCCTGCAGCTTTTAGATCACCCTGGGTCAACACACGTGGATCAAGTGATTAGTTCATTACCAGCCTCTGGAGAACTTCAAGACATGTCGAGGAGGTAATTTAGCCATTTGAATCAGCTGTGATGGATCAAGGACACATCTAAAGCCTGCAGGACACCGGCCCTCGAGGCCTGGAGTTCCCCACCCCTGGCTCAGACCCACTTAGGAAAGCTGTCTGACTATTTGTTTAACTAGTCTTCAGGAAAATTTCTCCAGGCTTCTTCAAGGACATTCAAAGTTCTCATTTGGATGTTGGCTGTCTTACGTTTCACTCTATGTTAAGATCACTCCACACAGCTTCCATCATGTTGTGGAGCCCGCTCATTGACTGGTCCAGGTATCCCTTACTGCACTGGCAGTGTGTTTTGTGATACTGACTTTGCAATCAGACACTAGAGAGTTACTGTCTGAGACCGTTTGATGCTTTAGTGAACAATGAATGGATGGACTGAAGAACCAGACGTATCTCTCAGGTCTCGTGTCCTGTCTTTTAGATACTTTTCACTTGCTGTAAATAGTTTTCTTTTGAATCTTGCTTCTTCGTCTCCCACACTTGTTCAATTTCCTCAGTGTTTTTTAATGACACACTGCCGAGATACGCCAAGATTTCAGTGAACATTTTGGGAATCAGCTTGTTGGTGCAAAAATGCCATTTTATGCCTGTCAAACTTATCTTTGGCATTTTCTGTAGTTTCAACTAAAGAAATGGGAACAAATCATATGGTTTGTGACAGGCTGTAACAAAGTGGCTTAAAATACAATGTAAAAATGTCTGTTTGCTAAGATGCTCCCTTGGGTTAGATCACTTTTATATGCTTGAATGAATCATAAGTCAGCATTAAGTGGCTCAACAAATCTCTGATAATGGTAAGTTACAAAGACGGGTCTGAAAATGAATAAAAAAGTCTAAAAAAAAAAAAACAGTGAAAGACAGTCAAGACTTTTGTAAGTAACATCTCAATAAACAATAACTATTATGATGATAATCTTATAATTATTTATTTGATAACTTTGGCAGTCCTACCATCATTCCACACGTTTCATTCCCTTTAATCCCAGAAGTTCTCTTAACTAAACCCTTAAAATGACTTCAAAATAACGTTGGCATTTGACCACACTCGTCACGCCTGTTCCCCCCCGGGTTTAGATACCTGCTCCTTTATGTCTGCAGGCAACAAAGAAATGAAAAGCTCCTCCAAAGCTGGGACTGAGCCTTTGAAATCATTCTTTGACCTTTTTTTTTTTTAATGACAGGTGCTGAGCTCGAGGGTAATTTAAGACAAGCGCAGAGTAATTTCTTAAAACAGCCTTAACTTTATGGCACAAAGAAAAAATAAAAAAATAAATAAGTGGAAATGGTTCCTTTGCTTCATATCTATGGATAATTTAAATAGATATGAATTTGTTTCTGATATATTATAGCCATTCCTCAGCTTTTCATGTTAAAGTTTCTTCTTCTCTGCAATAAATCAGAGCCATTGCAGTGAGCAGTTTCACATGTGGGAGCTGTCCAAGCTGCTCGGAAACCTTTAGCTCTTCCCAGGTCACTGCTGTAGCCGAGGCTCGTGCACTAAAGCCTCTTCACTGAGGAATGCTGCGGTTTCTCTCAGTTTACTCGCACTTTAGCCAAAACCTAGCAACTCTCCTTATTGTGAAAGAGTTATTCTGTTGTTTACTAGACTTATTCTCTCTGCAGAGCGACGGGTGAATATGGACATTATCCCTCCAGGCTTATCAGGATAATATCCTCACTAAAGGAATTGATCTGTTCCAGTGCAAAACATTTTGAAAACCTTCAAAAAAGCATGTTTGGTGAATTTTGCTTATTTTTGTCCAGAACACGGACTCACAAAAGACAGCGTTTCACTTCCTGTTCACTTTCTCAAGTTTCTCTTCCTCAAATGTTTCATATCAAGAGTTTTACTTCCCAGTTATCATATATAGAATAAAATAATCATAATGTAATAATGTTCATGGTAATGAAAAGAAGCCTTGGTGTCACAGTTTAATACACCGAGGCGACGCAGAGTTTCTCAACATATTGTTGTAAATAAGAAGGAAAAGCGAACCCTCTGACTCCACCATTGTACTCCAACACTCGGCTTTGTCACTATTCAACAATATCAGACACCACAAACATAAAGTGTCACTTTTGTGGTTGAATATATTAATCGTGTCGAGCTAATTAAAAATATGACTGAATGAGATTAGAGTTGGATTAATATGAAACACAGTGCAGGGTAAAGGGTGGGTGGGCAAGCAGACCGCCCATGTACTGTCCTAGCTTTAGTGACTAGCTTCCAGCCAATCATGACGAGGTATACCCGAGTCACCTGGTAGCGGGCACAAAGGTAAACCCTTTGGTAGGCCAACTACGGTAAGCTCATTTTCACACAGGACGAACTTTCACACTCTCAACATGCTATTATGGCGTGGCACAGCATCGGCCCAAGTCCTGAGTGTGTGGCTGTGGAACAGCACCAAGCTTTGGTTTTCAGCAGGTTTAGAAACACTTCATGTTCAGTGTTGCCAAAAACCTTTGAACGTTAGCCAAAGCAGAAGGTGTTTGGATGGAGCGCAAGTACCTGACTGTGTTCAAAGCAAAACACTTTTGAGTATGTTAGAGGGTGTTTTTCCCCACCAGACGTGACGCTCGACACATTAAGGCTGATTCCAAACTTCATCTGAGATCCATGTGGTCAGGTCAAACTCATTCAGCTCAGCCAATTCAAGACGCGTCATGAATATCAATCAGTCATTTTCATTCTTGACAAAAGGTCTAGAAAAATATGGTGTTTAAGGTTGTTCGTAATGTGTTAAGATTAAGAGTCATCTCTCACTAACAAGGTAATATATTCAATCCTAAATGGGTTAAACAGGGTGAAAGACAACGTCGGCACGTAGAGAGATTTAAAAAAAAGAGGATGTTGACGTTAAACTTGATCAAATTTAGATTCGGGACTTTTGAAGATCTCACAGCTTCTAACAAGGGTTACACAGACATTTGTCACTGTCATTTCAACACTCCACGGTAACTCATAAATAAGATGAACACATATGTGTATTTTTTAACACCGTGACAAAACGTGCCACAGCAAAGCGATTCGGCTAAGCGACGGCACAACTGGTTTTCTCATTCCGACTTTGGCATCGAGGCTTTTCCCAGAGAAACAGACAAAAGGATCAAGAGAATAAAAACAACCTTTTTTCCAGAACAAAGCTGCACATCGAAACAGTCACAGTGAAATTCAGATATGTGACCTGCTGAGTAAAACTGTGGCGCCAAAGTATAACAGCTTCACATTTAGAGAGCGGGACCACACTGAGGTTTATCCAACCAGCAATTAACTTTAGGAGAACGCTAAAGCACAAAAGGTTCTGCAGGCTTTCTAGCCATTTGATACCATTATGATATCAACCTCGACTTTTTATGGCTATATTTGGTCCTGATATGGAGACCCCTCGCTGGGCTTCTTTGACACCAAAACGGTGAGCCCAAGAAAATTCTGCTGGATGTTACCATCATGGAAAGCCTGCAAAACCCTGTTTTCTCTGGCAATGATCCATCCATTCTGATGTTATCAGCCCATTAAACGCATGTTATCAGTCAGTATCAGCCCATACATGTCAATGATATGCAGTCATCAGTAGCACTTTTCGAGCTTTGGCATCTTTTTGTACCAATCAATAATACTGTCTTTTATTCTATACACTTTCATTACTGTGTTGTTTACGGCCCATTCAGACTTACCAATGAACCTGCGATGCATGTCTTTGGAGTACCAACCCAAAGACATGCATGATACTACACCATCTAGCAGCTTACTAGGCTGTTATCCATGAGGGAGAAAGACAGATTGGAGATATAGGAGACCTCTAGTGGTTGCAAAAAGGAGTGCATGGAATATCTCCGTTCGTGCTATTAACTAGCTTTGTAGGATAGCTTTAAATATGTGAAAGGGTGCACATGACTATTATTTATTTATTTTAAATTGGCAATGCTAGTTTCCCCATCTCAGTGCTGTATACACTTTTTCAATCATTTTATCTTCTTTGTCAGGTCCACATTCTCTTTTGAAGAAATTTGTAACTTTGGGTTACAAATGAAATCCCTACAACATCCAAATGTAACTTTTCACCTGGAAACACTTTGACCATTACTCCCATTTAACAGTGTGAAAGGAACAAGGAACGTCATATGTAGGAGGCCACCTACAGGCGACATGTTTGGGACTGATAAGGTCCAATCAGTGGAATGATGAGATTTAAAAGAAAGTGGAAGACCTTGTATGGCCTGTGTTCAACACTCACTAAATCCTGGCTTCTATAAGTAACAGTCTGGGGAAGTCAGTGGATGGACGTAACTTTGCAAAACCTTGGACTGAAAATCCAGACTAGTCCTTACTAGTCCTACATCGTCAGGTAGCCCTGTCCCTCGCTCTTCTACACAGGAGAAAATCTATACATGTGCAAATCCTGACAGTTTAGCACACGGTTTGAAAGCTCTGGCTTTCCCTGTGGGGTATCATTAGGGAACTTCATGGTTAGGCCTGCCAGGCTGTGTATAAAAAGCTCTGCTTGGGCCCAGTGTGGTGAACTGGGATTGTTGACTCTTGAGTGGACAGCAGGATAGCAGTGATACTTACCTTGGCCTTGTGCTGTGTGAGGGAACACAGAGATGAGAAAGAAGCCCAGCAGGCAGAGACTCAGTCTGACTGTGAACCACATCCTGATACCAGCAGACCGAAGGACACGATACACCTGATTGGTAAAGCAGTACAAGAGGAGAAAGCAGACAACAGGGTGGAAAAAAGAGGAAGTAAAAAAAGAAATGAACGAGCAGGAAAGGACGGGTCAGGGCGTGAGATTAGGAGGCAACAGAAGAGGAGTCAGACAACCCAGAGAGGATGACAAAGGAGGTAAAAGAATGTAGAGAGAGGTGAAAGAAAGAGGAGCAGAAAGGAAAGAATGAGGAAGAGGACAAAGCAGGATGTGAGGGAGGATGGAGTAGTGCAAAGATAAGAAAAAGGAGGGAGGAGGAGGAGAAGGGGGAGTGAGAAAGGGAGCCATGGCAGAGGAAGGTGAAGAAGATGAAGACATGGAGAAAAACATCATGTCATCCTGTTATCATAAGTTAAATTCAGTCATTTCTGTCCATGTTTATGAATCCATTCACAGTTAAAACACATTCATATTCTGAATGTGCAGAAATATGAAGGCAGACGTGTTTGTGGAGATTTGCACTGAGATCTTAATGGAGATGTGACGATGTGATCTCTGGGCCACTGCAGGACTACAGTGCCCCTCCCATCACATTTCTTTGGGTTGTGACTGTGTTAAGTGTCTTTCTATGCTTACTGTCACAATTTTCACCCCACAGCAGGACATTGCAAAGTATTTTTTTTATCAATGTAAAAGAAATGATGTGGTAAATTCTAAACATTTATAGAACTGAGTTATTACTCAAATATAATACTTCTGTAAGAATTTCAAGGTAAATAAAGTAAAGCATGTTTACTCCTGCAAATGGCTGAGGGAAACATTCAAAAAAATTATTAAATAATACAAATAAAAATAATTGCAGTTACTTGTTCGTTACAGCACCTACACGTTTGTCTCAGAAATGGCCCTGTCTGTTTCTAATATTCGGTTCTTTAGCCAATTTTCTGATATTTTTGATGTGATATTTTCATCGCCCCAGTATTAAGACCAACCGTTTCTGCTGCCATCAAACAGATTTTGCTACTGAGAGCAATACTGCTTTAATATTTCTGAAGAAATTAAAGTTAAAAAAGAGAAAACAAATATTTAATGTCCAGTTTTTGTAATAATGCAGGAAGGACTTGGGCTGTTAGGGCGCTGATCAGCTTCTAACACGTGTTAAGGCACCGCTGAGATCTGCTGGGGTCGTGAATACACTGACAGCTAAACCAGCTCCTCAGTCAGGAGAAGCCCGGACGCTGCGCGTTCAGTGGAATCGGCTTTTGCGCACTCCTCCACAGCCACCCGGTGCTAACAAACACCATAACACATGCTACGCCATCTCTCTCCGCACCTCTTAATTACAGTAAATAAAAGCAGCGGAAGTTTCTTAATTGAAAAGAGCGCAGGTGAGGTCTGCACGCTGCGCCACCCGCAGCACCACAGCGCGTGGAAGTGGGGAGAAAAGGGTCGCAGATTTTCAAAGCTGATTTCGGAACAACTGTGCGGCGTGTGAATAAAGAGCAGCTTTACCTTCTCAGTTCATAAGTTTGCAGGTTCCGCGGCTCTCCTCCTGACAGCTGTGTGGCGAGCTCAGCAGTCCCCACAGCGACTCTGATTCACACTGTTCACCAACTCCGCTCTCGACCCCGAGACAAGTTACACGGAGTGCTGCGCGGGACTGCCGATTCAAAATTTCAAAATAAAGTTACAAACTTGCTACAACATGTTTCATCCTTCTTGGCCAGTTTCGTATTATGCAGAAGGAGCCAGTGCGCTCCAGAATAATAAAACATGTCATGACGACACTGCTGTGATTCTGATGTCGTCTGAACTCGCTTTGATTGGTCCAGTTTTGCAATATTGAATATTAAAATAGTAGTACATACAAAACACACGCTTACGTGTTGTATATGATGTAGGACGATGAATCCAGTTCAACAGAATCTGAAGGACCCACAAACCATTACCAGCCTCCCAGTGAGCCGCTGCTGAGCAAACACGTGAACATGTTTCAGCTCCGAGCTCCAGCTGGTGCATTTATGTAGACACAGGCACGCGCTGCAGTCCAGAAGCTATGAAAGGAAAAAGTCCAAAACAAACAAACAAACAAACAAACAACAACATACTTTCAAAGTTCTTGTTTAGTTAGTTTGTTTTAAGTGTTTTACAGGAAGTTGAGTTTAACTTGTGTCGTTATCTAAAGAGATTAAAGGTAGAAATAAATCTACTGGAAAAAAGAGGCAAATTATTTATTGTGTATTTATTTTATAATTAGAGTCTGATTTCTTTTTAGAGATCTGTTTCTCATCCTGTATTCACTCCCCGTCATTTTATAGACGGTCAGATTCGGATTTTAAACAGGTTTTTGCGTCCTCTCATTACACAGATGAGCTACATGTAACAGACCTGGAGCAGGGCTCGATGCGCGTTACAGTCTCTCTTTTAATTTGAAGGTAAAAGTGTCTCACTTCCCACCTCTCTGTGGTACTTTGTATCCAAGTTAACTTCTTCCGTAAGACTCCCTTCAGTTGAGACTTGCAGTGGATTGATGGGTGTTTCCCGCTTCATTCACCATCCACGCCTGCAGCTATTCATTCCTTTTACCTCATTTAAAGCGAGACGAGGCAGCAGAAAAATGCGTTTGAGCGGCAGGCAGATTGAGCACCGACAGGAGCGAAATGTGTGTTTCTGTGACCCCTGGGTAAATGCTCCGAGACGCCCAATATGATCCTGTTAATATGCCTCCTTCAGTTTGGGGCAGGTGGCTCGTTGTAAATCTAGAAATTCATGACAAAGGAAGATGAATGGGACTTTCTTTGCGAAACGTTATTGGCTGAATAGCAACTGTCACTAAGATCCATTGGAGGGTGGTGAAGGCACAAATGAGCTGTAACTATGGCGAATTAAAAATTAAACATCTGCATTTATTCCCTCTTCATCTGAGAAAGAGAAACACAGAAGGCAGTAATTTATACCTTATATAAAACTGAATGTCGAAACAGACAATTCCATTACTGCTTTGAAAAATACATTCTCATTTTGAAGTTGATGCCTGCAGCATGTTGGAAAAACAAACAGAAAGGTGCTGGATGAGCTTTGTCTTCACAACACTAGATGTTCAGGAAGTGATGAGGCCCAGTTTTCACAGTTTTCTCCAGCTGTAGGATTTTAAAATGTACTGCACAGTCATGCATGCAGAATGTGTGACTTTTGTCATCTGCTCAAAAACCCAGCTGCAAACAGTTGACCGTTAATGGCGTCTTCACAGGTGTGCAGGCTGCTGTGCCATGTTCAGTTCTGATTGGTCAAACCCAGGACAGTTTGGCGCGCTCTCTTCATTAAACGAGCTCAGAGACGCATTTGTGGGTTGAATGTTTTCATTGCACAGTAGAATTTGAGCTGACTTTGTGGATGCAGCAATAAATGTGTTCATTCAAAGCTGCCTTTGGGTTCAAAAACCACTTTGCCTCGTGTGCAGAGACTGAATGATATTGTGCACCACAGATACAAAATTGGGAAACATTATTAAAATACTGCTAAGCTATTTGCCACGGCAGTGAACGCTTCTCCATCTTTGCTGAATCCAGCCTCTTTATGATGTCTGCGATTATGTTTTTATACCCAATCATGTCACTAATTACACTTGTTGGTTAAATGTTAAACTACTTTCCTCATCTGTTTTTGCTGCTGTCACTCACAACTTAGCTATGTCAACAAAAAGTAGTCCCTACAATATCTAGATGCCAGTTTCCAAACGCAAAAATAATCCAATGGGTAAAATCAAAAACACAAGGGGAAAGGACTCGAGAACACACAGGGAGGCAAAACCAGGAACTTGCGCTGATTGTTGGGTTTTTCTCTGTATGTATTATTGGAGGGTCCACCTTACTGTGTAAAGCACTTTGAGGTGACTGTTGTTGTGATTTGGCGCTGTATGAATAAAACTGAATTGAAAAATTTACCAAGGCAACAACAACTAGTCAAAGTCTAAACATGTAAAAGAGACAAAAGGAGGAACACCAGGAAAACCATTGCTGAACCACCGACTTTCATTCCTCCACCTGCTCCTGACTATCAGTACAGATTGTCTGCGAACCTCATAGTTTATAGACAATCCTGCTTGACCTCAACTCAGAGTTCATCCATTGTGATCAGCACTAGCAGTACACTGGGTTATAACCTAAGGCTGGGTTGGGGAAACCACTACTTAAGCTAATAACAGTAATGAAAGGCAAGAACCAAACACAAAAAACCAAAACTCATCATTACCAAAGCCATAAATTAAACTCACTAACCAAAGACTTAAAAATGAAAGAACTAAGACCTACATAATACTAAAATAATAGAAACTCGGAAAATTCAACAAACACATAATCAAAACCTGAAAAACTAGAATAAAAGAAGAAATAGCAACACGACAGGGACCAGAAACCCAGGGACTGTGACACCGTCAAGGCTTTTGTTGGCATTAAGATGAAAAAGAGGCTACATTTCCCTTTTCCCTACATTTTAAATTGCTCGTTTCTTCACCGATCATGTCATCTTTGGGATTTCACAGCAACATAGTAACAACCACACAGAAGTTTCAGCACTGAATGAGCAGGTGTTGCTATCTCTGAGATAGTGCAGAGCCTTGAATGAATAATGGGCTTTGTGACCTGAAGGTGAAGGTTAAGTTTCTTTTGTGCCTCGGATATTCCGGGTTTGTTTGGTGAGCATGTTGCTTTTAACAGTAGAAATTGAGGTCTTTGGAGTCTCTTGTATTATCATAATCATAAATATTTAACAGGAAAAATGTGTTCCCCTCAGATGTTGAGTTTCATGGCTCTCAAACAGCAGCTTGAATAAACAGTGTGTCTCACTGAGTTTTCTTCAATTGGAGTTTCTGTCCAAACTGTATTTTTAGAGTGCAGTGCACCTCAGAGCATATTACACTCACACCGACAGAGCTCAGGAGAGTTTACTGCAATCTGAATAGGCACTAGTGCAAATACAGTACAGTATGTGGTGTCATGTGACATTTATAATTAGGCGTGTGCATTAAACATAATCTTTTTCATCTTTGTGACAAAAAATAATCTAAAAAGCAGATATTTGCTGTCATGACTCTTCTCTGACTGTCTGGTTGCAGCCAGGCTGATTTCTCATGCCAACATTTCTCTGTCTGATCGTGTTGTGCGAGCAAACTCTTTGTTGGGAATATAAGCAAAGTGTCTCCTTGTGCACTGATCAGCCAGCGAGCCAAGGCTTCATTATGTGACAGGGTTCAGCTGACGGGAGCCTGTGGCTGGCCATAAATGAACCGACTGAACCACAAGATTCAAATGAACACAAATTATATTTCTGCTCATGCTGAAGCTGAAAATATGACCCTGTTCACCTGCAGAGTCACAGATAGAGTCTCGCAACACGTCTTGATTGTGACTGAAAGGAAAATAATAATGATGCGCTCCCCCACCGAGGATACAGAGGGCTGCGTGAAGCACACTGACACGGCTCTACGAGGATGACAGGGAGACATCATCAGTCTCGACGGGACAGCAGTATGTATGAAATTATTCTGCATAATCTATTCAACAACACTTCAAAGAATATCATTTACAGATTACTCCCACAGAGCACCTGTTCTTATTAGCGTTTACTATTAGCTATTAATATGCAAACTATAAACTATAAATATGGTTTATAGTTTCACAGTATCTACTAAAAAAGAGGCTTTTTGGTGGACCTTGGTTCTGCCAGTAGGGGGCAGTGCAACAAAGGTGATCCATAGTTTTTGCAGCACTGACAGCGCAGCTTCAAAGACATATTTACAGTCTGTTTCTGTGTTTGACTTAAAGCTTCAGTTGTAACCAGTCAAACATCTGTGTGAAGGACTCTTTTACATCCTGGATTCTCTTCTTACCTAAAAGTTAAAGATTTGAACTGCAAGTATTGTTTTCGATACTGCAGCTACTTTACAGGCTAGTCACGGTTCAACAGACAGCACACACAATTGCAAAGCTGCACCTGCATATATGAGACCTGCAAACACTTTGCAAACAGTAATTAACCTTTAGAAATGAGAAATAGCTGCTGAGAAGCTTATTTACAGATTTTCTGTTTAGATGTCAGGAGGCATATGTGTGATTTTAAGAATATTTCATTTAGTAACCAAACATTTCTTTGGACAGCTCTTTCTCGGCTCACTTCAGCAGGTTAATTTAAAAGAAAACAACACATCACGCTGTCCTACAGCCCATTTTCAAACCCTTCATTGTCTTAAAATTGAAACGTTAGAGTCATGTGACATCAACAGAAACAAATCCTGCTCATCAGTTTGCTCTTTCAAAAAACAAAATCTTTAAAAATTCAAAAGCCTTGGCAGTTTTTTGTCATGTTTATTTGTTTCTGTAAACGGCTGTGCTAGATTATATTTTAAGCTCATGCAAAAGACAAAACTCAAAGTTAATCTCTCCCGTCTATTTACATCACAGCAATGTGATTGGGCTGATTTTAATTGTTCCAAAGCAGCAATAATAAAAAACACCAAGCTGTGAGAAGCTGCTGAGCACACTGCTGGTTCTGTGTGTTGCTGTTCTTCCACATCTGAGCTTTTGTCCTGCACACACTTACTGTGTTAGCAGCTCGTTATTATTCCGTCTGTGCAACGCGTTGCTGTTGGCGTAGATATCACAGTAACCACGATCGTGCTTGAAACAGAGCCGCGCAGCTGTAAGTGCAATACTATCCACCCCTTTATCACTGCCACTGTTAGCTGTCAGCACATCTGACACCATCCAGGGGAGTAAGAGTAAAATATCCTGAAATCATGTCCTGATGTTTATTTCCTGACTGGGATCCAGTGTGACTCTGTTCTAGCATTACTATGCTGCCCTTCCTGACAGTACATTCATGCGCTCTTCATAGTGACAGTGAATTTATTATACAACAATCACTATCATGCCAAGCCTCGATTCTTTCATGAGATTTTAAATATTAGATATGATCTTAGCTGTAATGGTGGGGAGCAGTTTTTGAAGATATTGGTTTCTAAATTGGTCTATAAAGCTCTGAATGGTTTAGGACCAAAATACATCAGTGACCTCCTGACCCAGTATGAACCTTCCAGATCCCTCAGGTCATCTGGATCCGGTCTTTTATCAGTTCCCAGAGTCAGAACCAGACACGGAGAAGCTGCATTCAGCTTTTATGCTCCTTATATCTGGAACAAACTCCCAGAAAGCCTCAGATCAGCTGAAACACTCAGTTTATTTAAATCCAGGTTGAAGACTCACCTGTTCTCAGCTGCATTTGAATAAAGCACCAAATCCACACTTTTAAGCTTAAATTTCAAAACTTACACTAACTACTGATTTTATCTGTTTTGATTTTTGATTTTATATACTGTTTTGTTTGTTTGCTTGTCTTAATCAATTTTAAATCATGCTTTTTATTTGTTTTTGTTTCTAATGTCTCTGTAAAGCACTTTGAACCACCTTGTTGTTGAATTGTGCTATACAAATAAACTTGCCTTGCCTAAATTATAACGACTCGAGTAGCTTCTGAGCCTTCGGTGAGACTTGTGCTGGTCTGATGTCCTGTAGTGTTCAAGTGTTTTGTTTTAATATGTCAGCCTGTTTAAGATGCCATCAGTTTATAACCTTGAATGTTTCTGTCATCATCAGATGCTGTGGTTTCTGTAGGAGTCGTTAACTTTGTCCATTGGTCTCTGTGACCTGATTATAATCACTAAGGTTTACTAAGGTTTATTTTCCTTTCTACTGGCTGGTAATAGTTTTTTAATCTCATCCTGATGACACATGTCACTATTTATCTGCTCTGAAGTAGCTTTGCATAATTCACGAGCCCTTCGATTCATCCTCTGTATGAAATAAGCTGCTTTAGCTACTTTAAGACAAAGTTCGTCTGAATGAGCTTCCTCTCACGAAGGTTTTAAAGTGGGCAGGTGCTCCTGTGCTCACAGCCAGAGCTGTGTTACATCATGTTGGCAGGCTTGTGTGTTTGTGTTGAATGTGTTTTCTGAAACTCCCTCAAACTTTTTAAGATAAGATGCCACTCTTGAGACGAGGGCAAGAACCTGAATATGACAACAAGAGAAAGATCTGCCATTAGTGAGGCGTGAACACTTGAAGTAAAAGCTGTGGTAGTGATGAGCAGGGCAGGGGACATGAAAAGGTGAAACAAAGCTCTCAAACTCGCCCCTGTCAGCAGCTGCAGGGATAAAGGGTTAAAAGTAAACAGAAGACAGTGAACTTTGCTCCTCGGGGTCGACTGTAACATCACTTCTTCTTGGAACAGCAGTGCACATTCTGCAACTCTGAGATCATTAAAGCCTGTTTTTATGAACTGGCTGTTTTTTTCTAACTTACATTTAACCAAGAAACTCTTGAGATGAACGGTTAATTATTAGTCAGCGTTAACGCGGCGTGTTTGGTGATGGTGAGAGAAACCAGAGCAAACATGCGAGCCATCAGTGGGAGGATGAGATTATCTGTGATGACTTTAAGTTACTGGAAACAGACAGTTAAGATCAAACCGATCAATATGCTTTGGTTTATTTTGCTTCGTATTAATCTGGTTGGTTATACAATTTGTCTGATGATTTCAGAACATTCTTTGTAACATTTCTGTTACACGTCTTCCAACTAATGAGCTTTAATCACTATAAAGAATACAACAGGAGAGCCTGTCTTTGTCACTGAAGGGTTTTATTTGTATTCAGCATTAAAAATTTAAAGCTTACTTACAGTCACAACGAAACTGAAAATTAAACATGCACAAATAAAAGAAAGGAACAGTAGTTTGAAGCAAATTACAAAATAATTAAGCAAAGAGGTAACATATACAGTTACACATTAAATATTGATTATTTCTTTTGTCGGAAAATGAAAAAGTGAAACACATTTTAAAAATTCAGTTTCTCAATAAAATCTCCAGCAGCTGGTATTTTAAACAACGATCCTTCAAACTGAAAACAGCGTTAACGACGCAAGAGGAGCCAAAAGAGTCACCGAGTCTCCAGGATCCTCCCGCAGAGAGCAAAGTGCTGCCCGCCGAGAGGCTTTACATATCCCACAAACTCTCTCTCACACAGGCACGTTATAAAAACAGGTATAAAAAGATAAAAGAATAAGAGACACTTTAGAGAGGCTTCAAAACTAAGCAGTGCAGTTACAGCCGCTCCGTCTGTAAGTTTAAATTGATCTACTTCACACTTCTTCTCTACACTCGAAGCTTCTTTACTGGGAATCAGACACGAGCAGATGGAAAGGCAAACACAACGAAGGGCTAAAGAGCAGGGAGAGTTTCCAGGCGTGGGGGTTCAGGTGTGTGTAAACACTCTTGTGATGGACGTAAGTAATGTATTTGTGTGTGGACGAGGAAGTGAGGTGGCGCGTGGGGTTAAAAGTCCAACCCGTCACAGTAAGAAAAGACAACAACTGTTGTCAACATCATGTCACTTTGGGAGTCACTGTGAAAGTCGACGGCGTGCAGGCGTGTCTCAAAACGCCTGAAAATAAACGCGTTCAGCCAACGTTTTCTCCTTTCCACGGTTATTCTTGTTGGACTCATTGAGCCAGAATGCATTTAGCTGATATAATATAAGAGCTGCTACAGTACAAAGCCAGCACATTCTTGCTAGTACCTTGTTGTGATGTCTGAGCAGCACAGCTAGTATTCCACGCACTGCTGGCACCATGTGTGCCGCCTCCTACACACTGCATTCAGCAGCTTTGCCTCATTTTTATTTCCAGTAGTTTAAAGTATCAGGACTGGACTATTCCCTGCAGCATGTGTGCTACACGGGAGAAATAACTGTGGAAAATATCCTGTCCACAGTGCATGTATGAACAAATCTATCATGGCTGAACATTCATTTCAATAGAAACCTTTCACCACTTTATCCGATCGCACATCGCTGATAAACTCTACTCTCTGGATCGCAGCCTGACTCATTCCTGATGAAGCTACTCAGATTTTGCAAAATCATCTTTCAAATACATAAAAGTGTCCCTTCTGAAAACAACCGCACCCATCATCAGCTCAGCAACAGTTTAAAAACAGAAGACTTCCCGTGTAGTTCCTAACAAACGGTTGCATCTTTGCAGTCTTTGTAGGAAAAACTGGAACAGGGCACACGTAGGTCACATAACTCTAATTTCAGTTTTCAGCCTCTTCCATTACTTCCATCACCACGGTTCTGGGCCCAGTAAGGATCAGATAGCTGACTGTCCGGTAGTCCAGATCAAGAACGTTGAGGCCGTTGACTGAAACCACAAACTGGCGAACCTGCAGATCAGGACACGAGACAGGAAGTACAAACTTTTTCAAGTGTCCTCTGCTCAAATCAACATCAGTTCCTTAACAAAGTTGGCTTTTTGCCAGCCCATCACCGTGTTGTGGTACAAACAACAGTACAGTCCTAGTTCAGCTTCAGTTGGTATCTCTTCAGCACAATATCAGGATATTTGGTGCATAAATTCACAGCAGTAGCTTCTTCCTCTACTTCTAACTGCTCTGGTTGTGACTGGGCTTCCTTCAGTAGCCACGTGGCCTGTCACGCTTACCTTCATCCCTGCGAGAGCAGCTGGACCCTGAGGCTCCACGGCCTGGATGTGGCACGGCCTGTTTCCTCTGACCACAAAGCCCCAGCCCACTGCATCACCGACAATCTGCAGACACGCAGACGACAGTCACACGTTTATCTGCAGGGTGTGTGCTATGCAAAAGTCTTTTACACAGAAAGTGAGAAAAAGACATCGTCGTTCTCATCGAGTGTTTTGTTCATGAAGCCTGTGAAGCATTTGTCTTTCCTGACACCTGTTACACTCACTCCAGCACCAACACCATCCACAATCATCTTTGAAACATGTTCACATTGAAATAATAGAAGAGCATTTTTAAAGAAAGAAGGTGTCCCATTCGCTCATTTTTCTCTTGTACTGTGAAAAAAATGTTACAAGTTTTTCCCTCAGCTTGATAGAAAACTCTTTGAAGTGTGTAAAATGAATTTACCGTGAAGGTTTTCTTGATGTAGGGTCCTCCTGGTTCTTGTAGCTCCTCTGTGCTCACTGGTCTCTTGAGGACTGAGACAAAAGTAAAAGACATTTTATATTTAATGCAAGCTGCTTTTGGCTGCTCCCTTATTCACAAGGAGCCACAGTGGGTAACTTTCCATGTTGGATTTGGCAGATTTTTATGACTAAAAGCAGTTTGGTTTCCATATTTGGAAAAGCAAAGACGACGCTGACAGTGTGGAGGTCTAAAGCTGCTCCTTCCTTCAGTTGTTGAGCATTTTTATTACCAGATTTGGGGTTGGAGAGCACCAGGGAGGAGGAGGTGCTGGGGAGACCGACTCGTCCTCGGGTGTATATGTTTCCATCACTGCAGCTTCTCACCCGGGCTTCTCCCCGACCTCCGCCACGACCTCCACCATGACCTCCGCCACGACCTCCACCATGACCTCCACCATGACCTCCGCCACGACCTCCACCACGACCTCCGCCACATCCACCTGTGACAGCTTTCTCATCCTTGGATGCTGTGACTGATGGAGACAAAGAAGTTTCTATAACCTTAATACTCTGTTGATTATATTTTACATGTCAGCGAAAACATTTGAGTTATTTACCAAATGAATATTGACATCAACATCTTGAGTTCCTGCTCTGACGTACTAGAGCAGCTCTGCATGATTCATTTTGGTTGAATCTCAAAGTTTGCTCCCTGAAACAAGTTATTTTAGTTCTTTGCCCTCTGAGCTCATTTAGGCCAGCGCTGCTCGGATCATCTGCAGGTCACACACAGGTCTGAACAGCAGCTGAGCTTTGTGAGTCAGAGCCGTGTGCCTAACGTCACCACATCAGAGATATTTCCTGATATTACACAGAGGCAAGAGTGGGATTATTCACAATAAGCCACCTTTAAATGAATGAAAATATACACATTGTAGTAATAATATGATGTGTATGCATGTATTTATGCTTCTCCCTCACTACCCCACCCATCAGGGAAAACTTGGCCCTGGACAGAAGGAAAGTGTTGAAGTGATGAGATGGAGACTTCCATGTTTTCAGTAATAACGATTAAAGCTGACCCAGTTCTGTGTTTGACTTCCTGAATTTAACTTCCAACAATTCAGTTCAAACATGAAGATAAGAAGCCACGCTTCTTTCAATAGCAGAGATAAGCTGGGCTAACAGAGTTCATGGTGCTGACTGAGTTGTTCCTTCTGCTGTGAGACGAGGCAGTGTGACGAGCGCCTCGCCGCTGCTGCACATTCACGCCAGACGAGTTTAACGGCGATTCATTCGTTTTCTCCCTTTGTAGCACATAAACCTACGCGTGACTCTGAAGCCATGTTTGCTCTGCTGCAGTTGTCATGAGAACGGAGAGGCAGTTTGAGTGGTTACAGTTGTAACATTAACAGCAACATTAAAAAACATATAGTAGACAGAGGAACGTTTCTTGAGGTTGCTATGAGTGAAGAGGTTAAACCACTGACATGTGACGCCCGGGGGACGTGATCATTACACGAGTAGCTGAGCGTGAGAAAGTGTAGGCCGCTCTGCTCCCTCGCCCTTACACTCTTTGATGACTTGAGGTGTAAAACTGTTAATGTGTTGAAGCAAACAGTTTTATCACATATGTAATAATTTGTGTTAAAACTGATTTTGCCCAAAACCTCTGGGTCACTTTTTAAAGTTTCGTCATGTCCATTTATTTATTTCCATAAATGTATCAGAACACAAAAGGATGCTGAGTGTTTGTGGAGTCTCACACGATCACAGGTCGTTTTATTAAGAGCGGCTGACTCGGCGAAGATTCACCCGGATAAGAAAACGACAGTCAAACAATAAAGTGCGTTTATTTGCTTCATGAAGGAAATGGTTGCCTTTGAGTCATCACAGTTCTTCCTCTGCAGGATAATAATTTACTGTCTTCCTCGTGTAGTGAAGTAAATGTGAGAAGTCAGTATCCATCAGTACATGCAGTCATAACATGACAATTCTTTTTCACATGATAAAAATGGAAAAGAAACATTATTTTTAAAGGTTATAATAAGAATTAACCAGACAAGCTGAACTCTATTAACTCTGCATCAGTGACACATGCAGGAGAACCATCTGCCAGCCACTGATGGAAAAGCAGCTCGTGTGGGATAAACTGAGAAGTTGCTGTTGTTGACTTATTACGAGCAGCTCTGAAACTAAAGATAAAGAAAGAAATAAAGACTAAAACTCTGAACTTTGACTTTCTTACAACTTTTTAAATTTCTTGTATCTTGTGTGTTGTTTGTGACGTTGCTGAGAGTCATGGCTCCTGTAGGGGTCTCTGCTCTTTTTTCTCACATGTTCAGAGTTTGGAAAGTAAAGCGAGATGTTCTTACCTCCTGTACGAGGTCCCATCTCTGTTCAAGTCCAAGAAAAGCAAAATGCAGAAGATGAATCCGGAAGACGACAAGCTTCAAAGGCGCACACCAGCAGATGGACGGACCATCAGTCTCTGAGTGTTGCCCGGCTTCAAGTGAGACTCTGCACAGGCTTGATGACACCTATCAGTTTTCTCAGTTCAGTACTCAGTTACTGGACCTGTGATCTGAAGGGAGGGTAGTCAGCTGGTTAGGAATAGACGTGCGTGACCGAGTTAAATATTAAACCCTCGAACAAACAAACCAGCCGTCAGCAGGAGGCGAGAGGCGACATGTAGTAAAATGTAAAAAATGAGAAATAACACTCGTAAATGTAGAAATCTCACAGTACATTTTAATTATTAACTGTCACTTATGAACCGTTAAACAATTATTGTCACAAAAAAATCAGGTTTAATGCAAAGAGTGCATGGGAGCTCTTATATTCCATAGCAAGAGGGGATTTCATGAGTATTGCATTAATCTCCACAGACTGTTGCACATAGATGAATCTGCGGTGTGGTGCTAGAGTTTTAGTACTGTAAACCTTGTGCTTTCTGTCTGCAGACACAGTGGCGTCCTGCACACTCTGCATGCATGCTTACCTGCTGGCAGACTTTGCTTGCATGCCCTTTGTTTGGAGAGCAGAAAACAAAAGCAAGTGCTCCTGCAGCGCATCAAGCTATCAAGCTTTGTGTTGCCATCACCTCAAACAGAACTCACTGTTCCTGAGGATCAATCACCTTTCAGTTTCAGCTTTTGTCCCACTGAAAGTCACTGTGTGATAATACAGGTGGTTTCTGCATTTACAGTTTTGCACTGTGTAACTTTAGAAGATAAAAACACTCAAACATTTGGCAGCTTTTGGCAACTTTACAAGAAAGCATGCAGAGACGTGAAGGATTTAGGAAGGTTTTTGCTTGTAAATGGGACTGAGCTTCAGCCTGGTTGCCATGCAGACTAGAGGAGCAGCTGCAGGTGGAGAGGAAGGGGAAACACAAAGATCATTTCTGCTCTGATGGACAGAGCAGTGGAGATTTCCATCGGTCAGCACAGAGCAGCGAGTTTTCGTCCATATTTGTCCTTTGAAGTATTTTCTCTGAGCCTCATGTAATGAGGTTTCTTGACTTCCTTGTTACACCTTAATAGTAACACACACACACACACACACACACACACACACACACACACAC